>NC_031489.1:628497-673132 GCF_001602025.1 Plasmodium gaboni | reverse complement strand
TAAATAATAATAACAGCAAAATTAACAAATTAAGGATAACAAAAAAGATGCTTAGTATATGAAGATATTTATAAATTATGGATGAAAATAAAACAAAAAATAAAATAAAAGTTTTAAATGTTTTTCAAAATGAAGAATTAATAAAAAATAAAGAAAAATCCCATCACTTTAACAAATTTGAAGTATGTTAAAAGGGAAAAAAAAAAAAAAAAAAAAAAATATATATATATATATATATATATATATATATATATACATATAATATTAAAAGTGTATATTTGATTTTTTTTCAGTTAATAAATATGTTTTAATAGATTATTATAAGAATAAATGAATACATGCCTAAGCATATACATAAATATATATATATATATATATATTGTTTTATTTTATTTTATTTTTTTTTAGTTTGAGAAGGGAATAATTCTTAATGCCATCGTGTCCACACCATCGAATAAAAACCTCAAAATAGACGAAAAAAAAGAAAAGGAAAAAAAAAATTGCATAATATTTCGTGAGCAATGTGAATATTGTCTAACAGATTTTTCTATAAGCGGTCATTTGATCCTAACAAAAGAATCTTTATTATTTGAACCCGATTTAAGAGATAAGAATGTAATAACAGATGGCTTGGGTACCTATCAAATATTTATAGATTTATATGATATTTATGAATGTGCTCATATTGTAGTTCCAACTAAAGATACTTATCTATGTAATAATGAAGATACTTGTGGATTTATACAAGTATTATTAAAAAGTATATATACAAGAATATGTGATGATCCATCTCATAAAAAAGGTAATCTAATATCAAATTATGCAACTAATGATTGCAATGATAATTCAACTAATAATAATAATAATAATAATAATTGTTATAATGATGAAAATAAACAAAAGAGTATTTCATATTATAAATATATAAGTAAGAGCTTGTCTTATGTCTTTAATTTAGCTCAACCACTTGTTACAACTAGTTTAACATACAAAGAAAATAAAAATGATAAAGCACAAAATGCAGAAGATATATCTGATTTCTCATTTAAAGAAAGTAGTACAAATAATATTAGTGCTACACAAAATAATGTAAATAATGCAACAAATAAATATAACACTACAATATGTGATGATGCAAAAAATGATAATATCAATAATAGTGTTTTAAAGAATAATGAACAGAAACTTAATAATATGATTTCCTTTGATATGTCGACATCAAATAATAATAATCATAATAATAATAATAATAATAATCACAATAATAATGATAATATTGTTGATCATTTACATGATAGTGATTTAAAAATTTATCAGAAAATAAATGAAATTAATTATAGTACTGTTATTTCCTCCTACCCTGATATTACTTATAAAAATAGTTTAAATTTAGTTAGCTCTCAATCATCTTTGAAGGATGACCTTTCTAGTGATTGTGACAAGAAGAATAATCATCAATATAAAAACAAAAGGGGAAAACAAATTTTAAAGGAAAGCAAGGGATCCTTCACTTTCTCAAGTGATTCTAATAATAATTTTTTAAGTGATACAACTCAAAATGTGAAACAAATAAATGAATATGATCATAATAGACATAAATCCTCATTTGACACAACCAAAGAATGTAACACACATAATACTACTTATATGAATGAGAATAAAATAAATAATGAATGTAATATAAACAATAAGGATAATAATAATAATAATATATATATAGATGAAAATATTAAAGAAAATAATAAAAATAATTTGTTAAATGATAATATATCTAAAAATGAAATGAAAGAAAAAAAATGCATAGATGATATAAAAAGAGAAGAAACTACATATTCTTTATATGATCAAAATGATTCATATTCTAAAACATTAAAAAATATTTCTTTTGAACTTGACAATGAAGAAAGACATGATAAATTAAATAGTTCATATAATAATAATAATAATAATAATAAGGATAATTTGTTAACAACAATTACAAATGAACACAACGAATTAACAAAAAAACCACATAAGAAATATGAAGAAAAAAGTTTTATACTCTTCAGATTTTTTAATAATAATAAAGCTTATGAAACTACTACAAAAATTATTAAAGAAATTGATGAAGTTAGGAATTCTAAAAATAAAATAAAAAAAACAATAACATCAGTTCCATTTACATCTAATGAATTATTAAGATCTATTATAGAAAAATCATTGATAGAAAATAATAATAAAAATGTTCCAAAGAAAAGTTCATTGAATGATATAAATGATTTAAAATATCTAGCTTTGATACCTAAGTTAGAATATATAAATGGAGCTGTTAAATTATTAAATAAAGAGATGACAAAACAAATTAATTATTATTTACCACCTACCTTAAGTATTAAAATATGGAAACTAGCTTTCTGTTCTAGTATCCATGGTGTTTCTTTTAAAACATTATATAGAAGTGTATATAATAAAGGTAGTGTTATTTTATTAATATATGATATGAATAATGTTCTTTTTGGTTATTTCCTAAATAAATTACATTGTGATAATTGTTATTATGGATCTGGAGAAAATTTTTTATTTACTTTTAAAAATAATAAGTTATTAAACAATAACAATAATAATACAAGATATAAAAGTATAGACACTTCATATGAATCGTTTTCTAAACCTATATTAGACCATATAGAAAAAAAAAAAAAACAAGATAATCTATCTACAAAAAATTATTTTACACAGTCTAATATGTCTTCACAAGATAAATTAATAGTACCTTTTGATCATAATGATGAGTGTTCAAATAAAAATGATTCTAAAATACAACATGATGATAGTACATCCAAATCTGTGCAACATACTAAAACGTTAAATCATGTAGATATGTTGGATGATGAATTCTCTAAAAAAAATCATAACTATAGTGATAATACATTGAACGATGAAAAAAGTAACTGTTCAGATTTACATAGTAATAATAATAATAATAATAATATGTATGATAAAAATATGTCTAGTAATGATAGTTGTATATTTAACACAATTAATAATATTAAGAAAAAAACATCAGTATCATCAACAAATGATAATCACAATAATAATAATGAGAATGATAATATATCCATTCAAGTATATGCGTGGACAACCAAAAATAATTATTTTGTATATTCAGATGAAAAATCTATTACAATTGGAGGGGGAGATAATTACGCCCTTGTTATTAATGAAGATCTATGTAAAGGACAAACAAATAAAAGTAAAACATATGATAATGATTTATTAACATATGATGAAGAATTTGAAATTCAATTTTTACAATTATGGGTATTTGATGATTGTTAATGTAACATATAAATCACAACATGTATTTAAAAAAATAAAAATAAAAATAAAAAGACGAAACATATTAAATGACCATACATATATATATATATATATATATATATATATATATATATATATATATATTTATATATATATATGTGTATTTTTTTTTTTTTTTTTTTTTTGTTTGTTTCTTATAATTTGCTTTGCATTTATTTGTACATGCCCAATAGGAAAAAATTTTTGTTATACAAAATGTATATCACATTGTGATAGGACATATAATGGTTTATAATATATATATATTATATTATATTTATTTTTTGTTCGATCACATATATATATATATATAGATATATACAAATTAGTTACGGATATAATCATTTATAAGTTATATAATTTTTATACCTTTTTGTAAATTTTTTTTTTTTTTTTTGTTTATTATTACATATGCACAAAGACATCTTTTTTATGTGTTATATTATTATTTCGTTATAAATATATAAATAAATAAATATATATATATATATATATATATTAGTTATAACCTTAATGAATGCACATGAATTTGATAAATATTTATATACAATATGTAAAAGCAAATATAATATTTATAATTTCAAAAAGGATGACACTAAAAATGTGTAAAAATGTGAAGCTTTTTATAATAGTAAGAAAATCAAAAAAAATAAAAAAAAATAAACATACATATATACATATATATATATATATATATATATACATTGTTTGTTTAAAATATCGAATTAATTAAAAATTGCTCTTCCTATTCTTAGTTGAGTTGTTTCATGTTTTATAGCCAATTCCATATCATCAGACATCCCCATACTCATATGAAATGTTTTATTTATAAAATAATTATTAATAACTTGATTATTTAAAAGTTTCTTTTTTATATCATTTAATATGACAAAAGAATTTTCTCTTTTATTTATATCTAAAGAAGAAATTGTCATGAGTCCTTTAAATATTAAAAATTGACAATTATTAATTATATGTAATACAGTATTTTCGATTTCATCATAATTCTCATGAGTAAGTCCAGTTTTGGTTTCATCATCTGTTGTTTTTATTTGCATCAATATACGTAATTTTCTTAATTCCTCACTATTATTATTATTATTATTATTGTTATTCTGTTCATTTTCCATTTTCAAATAATTATTTAACATGGTAGCTTTCTTTTCTTTATCCAATGTTTCTATCATATATAAATTTTTTACTTTTAAAATATTCTTACATTTATTTGATTGCAAATTCCCTATAAAATGCCATTTTATACTTTTAGCTAGCTGTTCAGATTTTTCAATTAAAGAATCGACAGAATTTTCTCCAAAATGATATTTATCATCATGTGAATGTATATTGTGTATTTCTTCCTTTCCTACATATTTAGTTACTACTAATATACTTGGTGTAGTAACTGACATATTATCACAAATAAGTTTTACTTTTTTTTCAATTTCTTTTAAATTATTTATGTACTTCATTTTTACCTGAACGTGTTCATAAAAAAAAAAAAAAAAAAAAAAATAATGAAATACAATACAATATAATACAATAAGATTAAGAACTATAACAATTATACTTCAAATAGAGATTATGACGATGCTTCTATAAAAAAATATATTCTATATTATTTTTAATATATTTTGCTATTTTCTATTTTTATATAAATTTTCAATCAATTATTCATATATATATGGATATATTTTATTTTATATAATTTTACGAGTAAATGTAAATTTTAAAATACTACATTTATTTTATATAAGCGTATGATTTTTATATTTATTGTATATATTTCGTTCTACATAATAATTCTTATACATAATATTATATATATATAGATATATTATTATATATGTGCTTTTATTTATTTTCATCATTTTAATAATATATATATATATATATATATATATATATATATATATAGTGTAACATATATTGGAAAGGCTGGGATATATTTAAGATATCATATTAATTAATACTTATACGTATGTTCTTATATAATTTAGATACATTCATGTCATATATATATGTAATACCTTTCCTTTATATATATATAATATATTATAAGAAGGGATAAAATTCAATTACATATAATTAAAAATGTTCTTAAAAATGAAGTATATAAAAATATATCTTATATTATATAGTTTTAAAAAATATAAGATAAAAAAGTTTAATGTTGTTTATTTTTATTTTATTTTATTATTTTATTTTATTTTATTTTTCCTTATGCAATATAAAAAAAAAGATAAAAAAATGTATACATACATACATACATATATATATATATATATATATTATATATTACCTTTTTATATATTTTGAAATATTTTTCTTGATTTTATTGTAATTTTTCTTTTGTATGTTGTTCCTTTTTATCGCTCAGATAACCATTATCAAACAGAATGATTAACAGGAATATAATAAAATAAATGAGCGATAAATATATATAAAAATAAAAAGGATAATTTTTGAATTTGACTTTTTTATTTTTATCATAATGTAATAATGTTCTAATAGGTATAGAGTATTCCAAATTTAAAATATTATATCCTTTATTTAAATAATATATTTGTAATTTATATATACCATGTTCTTTTGGAAGTTGAAAATTTGTATAATAAGTTGGATTATTATTAGATTTATAAGTATTTAGAAATGTTCTTGAGATGATATGTATTTTGCTCATTTGAATTTGTATATTATTGTTTTTATAAGGTACCCAAAAGTTATTTTTTAATTCGTATAGATCTATAGACATATTAACAAAATCATTTATAAAAAATGTATTATGTGCTTTATCCTGATTTATATTTTTATAGAATTTAAAATTATTATATCTAATGATACCACTTTTTTTAAGATTCCATTTAATTAATTCATAAGTAAATTGTTTATTTGAATTATGAGTATTAAAAAAATAATCTGAAAAAATTTCAGAAGAAGAAGAAAATAAAATTCTAGAATTATTTTCTAATTGTATAGCTGATATTAATAATAAATCAGTTCCTTGTTTTTGTCTCTTGATTACTTGATCATTTTTATCATATAATAGACATGATCGTGTACATGTTAAAACCTCTAAGAAATATTTTTCTTTTAATAAAACGGAATGAGCAGTTCCTTTGAAAAGAATATTATTTTTAATTGATGTTATCGGTGTATTGGAAATAATTTGATTTGTAAAAAATTCTTTTTTTTTTTTTTTTTTTTTTTTTTTTTCTTTTATTGTAATTTCTTTTTGATTATCATCATTTTTTATAACAATATTATTAAAATAATCATTAACATATGATGAATTTCCATGTACACTAATATTTAATTCGTTTAAATATTGTAAAGCATTTTTTCCATTAACATCATTTAAACTAAAAAATATATGTTTTTTTTTTTCTATAAATAATTTCAAATAGCTAGCTTTTAATATTTCGACAACTTTATCATTTAATATATCTAATATTATAATTAATCCATCATATAAAGAATAATTAATATTATGAATATCATCAGTTGATAATATATTTATAATTTTACTTATATAATTTCCTTCTGTATTTAATATATGTAAAAATGAGGAATATGTTTCATTTATATTTCTTATATCTGTTATTAATATCAATTTTTTCTCCTGATATTTTTGGATTCTGTTTTTAATCTTTCCTGTGATGGACTTTTTTTGATAATCAACAGTCTGTAGCTTTTTTTTTTCACATGAATATCTAACTGAAAGAATTACAAAAAAAAACAAAAACAAAATGAAAAGGAAATTTTTAATTTTTATTTTCATTCTTTTTGGTATTAAAATAAAAGAAAAAGAGGAAAAAAAAAAAAAAAAAACAGCGCTGTGTTTCACATTTTAAATGGGGTCTCAATAAATGAATAAACATATAAAAAATATATATATATATATATATATATTTATTTATTTATTTATTGTGTATTTTTTTATCGAATGAGAAAGTTAAATGTTTTATTTTTTTAAAGTGATTAGAACATATATGTGGTATATTTATCACACATACATATATATATATATATATTATAATATTTATATATTTATAATATATGTTAGTTTATTATCAGCTAAATATGTGTTTTTTTATTTTTTTTTATTTTTTTTTTTTTTTTTTTTAAAATGTTAAAATGACATTACATATAAAAAAAATAAATAAATAAAAATATATAATAAAAGATAAAAATATATAAACATATATATTTGTATTTATAACAAAATTTAAATTATTAAATAAAATAAAAAAAAAAAAAAGAAATGGTTTATGAACCAATAATTTGGTATCATAATTTTATATGTCACTTGAATGTTATTATATAATATATGTGTTAATTTATTAATATAATATTGTAATATATATTTGTAGGACTAGAAAAATAATATATATATATATATATATAAACATTTTAATTACTTCTTCTGTGTTTAATTTTCTATGAGGTCGAAGGTTCGTCGTTTTTGTCATCTATATTAAAACTTTTACTCCTTTCTATGACCACTACATCTTCTTTTTGGAAATAATTAAAACATATAATAGATGCAATTAAAGATACAAGGAATGTAATAAAAACATAAGAATAATAATTGATAGATATAAATTCTAATAAAACAGACATAATAAAGGCTCCAATGAAGAGTGCATAATATGAACTGAAGGCTGCTAACATTTTACATTCATTAGGAAATGTTTCAAATACATGTGTCCATATAATATGTCCAAATCCTAATGACAATCCAAGAAAATATAAAAATATTGCTGTTGTTATAATAATTTTATTAATTATATCTGTAAGTGTTACAAAGTAAGATGCTACCATTGCTGTTGATGATATCATTTGTAAAACTAATCCTATAATTAATAAGTCTCTCTTTTTATAATGTTGTGATAAAATTGTAGATATGATAGTACATATAATATACCATAATATAAATCCTACACATATAAATGTATTAGCCATATTTGTTGAGAAGGATTTATAAAATAAAAATAATTTTGTAAAAAATAAAAAACATCCACTAAATGAATATAAATAACATATCAATGATGTTATTAATGATGTATTAAATAATTTTTTATTATTCCAAAAATCTATAAATGACATATCACTCATTAAAAATTTCACTTCTTTATTTGTTTTGTTTCTATGATATTCTGTTACTTCATCTAATTCTTCCATATTTATTTTAGATTTTAAGGTTTCATATTTCTTATAATTTTTCTTCTCATATAAATGCAAAGGTGTATCCATTTTATAAACAAAATGGAAAAGCAATATAGAAATTAAACTAAAAAATGCAGGTAATAAAAAATGTATTTTATATAATGTATATAAACATATATATGTTCTTCTTAAACTATCAAATTTTATATTCTCATAAGCAGCACCAAATAAATAACTTATAAACATACCTAAGGCAAAAAATGTTTGTAAATAAAATCCATAAAAATTCTGATATGTCTTTGTAGAATATTCTAAAACATAAAAACATACAATAACAAAAGAAAATCCAATAGATAAACCAAAAAAAGCTTGAGTAAATAAAAACATTATTATATGAGGTTTATTATATATTGTTAATAAACTACCAATCATAAATAAATAATTTATAACTAACATAAACTTTCTCCTGTTCAAACTTTTAAAAAATAAACATAGAAAACATCCAAATAAAGCACTCATATATAAAATAAAGGAAAAGCAAGTGAAATACCACTTTTCTTTATTACATCCTCTCTGATCCATTGGACATATTTCATATTCTTGTATTATAAATTTTCTAGCCATATTTGTTGCCGTTATGCACATTCCACAGTTTAACATGGCAAGGCAAGCGTTGCTGATGATCTTGGTTATATACAACATTGTTAAAACTTTGAAACCAACCAAAATGAAAAAGGAAAAAGTACCTACACGCACAAATTTGTATAAATATATATATATATATATATATATATATATATATATATATGTATGTATGTATATATTTATGTATTTTATAAAATGTTTGTCTATTTTTTTACATGTATATTTATACATATATATTGCCTTTATAAATTTATTTATATTAAAAAACAAAGAGCTATGTTATTTTTTTTTAATACATATAAATATATACATAAATATATATATATATATATATATATATGTGCAACATATTAAAATTAAGTTGTTTGTGATATATATATATATATATATATATATGTGCAACATATTAAAATTAAGTTTGTGATTTGTGGTCTTTTTATTTTGAATCAGTTATACATAATATTTTTTTTTTTTTTTTTTTTTTTTTTTTTTTAATTAAAGACACATGCTTGAGTAAAATTATAAAAAAAAACATAAATATTGTAAATTTAAAATAAATCAGTTGATATATATATATATAGAGAGAGAAAAATGTCATTCATATAATATAAATTTGCTTATAAAAAATAAATATTAATATATATATATATATATAATATGTATATATTTTTTTTTTTAAATGGGTGAATCTTGTCTCATTTTTTTATACATTACATAAAGGATACTTAAACACCAAATAAAGAGAAATATATATATATATATATATGTATGAAAAAATAATCATATATAAAAAAACGTTCGGACATTTTCTTAATCATAAAATTGGTGTAATATCAACAGAACACATAATTGATCTACATTATAATAAAAAAAAAAAAAAAAGAAGAGAGAGAAAAAAAAAATTAACGTGAATAAATAAATAATATAATAAAAAAAAAAGGGTTCAGCTTTTATTAAATGTTTTATTTGCAAAATGTGCATGTCTTTTGAGTGTTTTTATTTTTATTTTATTTATTTTTTTCTTCTTTTAAATTCATATATTATGGCTATATAATAATAATTTACATTATAAATCTTGGTCTTCAGCTTCAAGATATTCATCGACAACATCAATCAGTGTGTCAAGCTTCATGGGGAAAAGTAAAATTTGTTTCCTTTTTAATTTATTCTCACCTACATTAAAATATAGACACACATATATATATATATATATATTATAATGTTATTAAGTGTTATTCGTGTAATGTAATTAATTAATAATATTATTTTTTCCTTTTTTTTTTTTTTTTTTTTTATTTTTTATTTTTTACCTTTTGGGTATACTACTAAACTAGGATAGTAATCCACCGATTCGTCAATCATATCATTAAATTTAGCATCCATAGTTGCAACTAAGACATCTTTATATTTATTTTCAAGATGGAAATAATTGGCTACAGTATCCCAAAAAGTAAATAATGGTTTACATTCTTTACAACCATGAACATGATAAAATATAAGAACAATTTTTTCAGGATCCATAACATATGATTCAAAATCATTAGAACATAAAATTTGATATTTTTGTTTTTCTCTTCTTTTAACTGGTTTCTCTGATTTTCTATAAACAACAAGATTCTTTTTTAAAAATTCATCTAGGAAGCTTTCTACATGTGATACAGTTATATTTTCATCCATTATTTTGGCATATTTTTTAGGTCTTAGCATTTGAGTCAGAGTAACAAAAGAGGCATTATTATAATCCATAATGCTGATAAGACTCATATGGTTTTCTATATTAAAGTGTTCTAAAACTTCATCTTTTCTTGGAAAAACAAACTTGATCTAAAAGGAAATATATATATATATATAAATATATGTTATTATGAATATGTAAATTTATCACACAATTAACGAGTACATATATTACATATATATATATATATATTTATTTATTTATTTTTTTATTGTCTTTTTTGTGTGTGTTACCTGATTGTGCTTCTTTATTAAATCGTAGAGATCTACATATAATGAATCCGAATATTCACCGAAACGATTAAATATGTAAAAATAAATATCCCCATTAATAGGTGGTAATGTTTTTCTATGATAATTAATAATAACAGGAAATTGTTTCATATAATTTTCAGCAAATTGATATATACTATCAGAAGTCCATATACCATTAGAAGGAACATATGTATCTTTATATTTAAAATTTTCTTTAGGCATAGTAGATCCAGGTCCATTAAAAATTTCAATTTTTATATCTTCTTCATTTTCAACATATATTAAACCAACAGCTAAATTTGCTAATTTTTGTGTTTCACCAAAATGTACGAATTTATTAGCATTTTCAGATCCTCTTATACAAAATGCAATAATACTTGCATAACCTTTTTTTTTATGCATGTCTACATATTTCTCCACATTATTTTTTTCCATTACTTCTATTGAAGGTTCAGGTAATAATTTAAACCATTCTAATATATTTTCTTTTGTATATTTTCTATTAAATGTATATCCTTTTTCAGGATCAAAATCTTTAAATGTTAAAATTTTTGGTATAGTTTTTATTTCAAAATTATCAGCTGTTTTTGCTAAACTAATCGTATCAACATAAACAAATACTACATCATTATCTATTAATTCATTCGAAGCTTTTACAAATTCTTTATAAACATTCTTACATTTACTCTCTTTCTCATTACAAAATAAAGCCATACAATTCTGAGTATGCTGGCTATATATCTGTAATTCCACTTCATGTGTTAAATGCTTTACATTCCTTGTTTCCTCTTTACTTATTCCTTCCCATATTGCACCATCAATTAATATTATATTATTAAAATCAACATAATATATTATGTATATTATCAAAATATACAAAACATTCGTAAAGCAAAAAACTTTCATTGTAAATATAATAAAATAAATATAAAAAAAAAAAAAAAAAAAAATATATATATATATATATATATTAATATATTTATATATAATTCCAATTAATTTTTCGTATTACTCAAAAATAAAAAATATATATAAGAATAAATAAAATAATAATAATAAATAAATAAATATATGTATATATATATATATATATATATATATATATTATATATATAATAATTTATTATATGAAAAAAAAAATTAATAATGAGACTAAATAAATAATATATATTTAATTTATAATCTTATATTTTAAAATATATATATTATTTTCTTTTTTTTTTTATAAAACGTATTTAAAAAAAAAAAAAAAAAAAAAAAAAAAAAAAAATACGGTAATATAAATTATGTGTGTCTGTAAAATGTGGAAAATCTATTAAAATATATATGGAAATATTATGTATATATATGTATTTTCATAGACCAAATATCAAATTTTTTTGCATTAAGTTTTATATTGTTCTTCTTTTTGTTTTTATTTAAATCTAAAAAATGCTTATTATAATAAATAAACATTTAAAAAAAAAAAAAAAAAAAAATGAAGTGTATTATTATTATAACTCAAATTTTTTTTTAGAGTAATTAGATATTTTAATAGATATTGTATATTATATATATTAAAGGGTCATAAATACAATATATATTCCATATTATAAACTTTTTATATTATTAGAGACAAATAACAATATTTGAAATATATATTTAAGGAAAGATTAAAATTTATTTACTCTTTAAAAGGAAAAAAAATATATACATTATATATATATATATATATTTACTCATTTAAAAAATAATTATAATTTTCCTGTACAAAAAGTAAATATTCATAAATTAAAATAAATATATAAATATATTTATATATATATATATATATTTACTTAAACAAAATACATATAAGACATTCCGCATTTGCTGATTGAAGAAGAAAATATTTTAACATAAATATAATTTTTTAGGTTACATAAATTTTCTTTATATTTTATTGAACAACATATAATTGTAATATTATAATGAAATATAATATTAAAATATAATATTAAAATATTATATTAAAGCTTTTTAATTTTATTTATAAATTTTTGTTTTTTTAATATACGGAACGACAAAAAATTTTTACAAACTCTAGTACACTTTTATTAGTATATTTCACAAATCATTAAATAGAAAAAATAAAAAATAAAATTATATCTCAAATTATATTACTATATTAAAAAAAAAAAGAAAAAAATTAAATATGAATATATACATATATACACATATATATATATATATTAAGATGTTTCCTTTTTGTTTGGTGTATAAATATTATTTCTGAAATCCCATCTTAATAATCCCTTTTCACCTTCATCTCTTCCACTACAAATGTGTAAAAGTTGGGCTTCCCTTCCGTCACTTCCAACAACCATTAAACATGGCACATCACTTCTTGGGCCTGACCCATAGAAAGGTACTTCATGAGAATTTGTTACTCGGAAATGTTTTTTCAATATATCTGTTAAAGGGTCAGCTACGTCTACATATAACCATGGCATGTGCTTTTTATGATCTTCAAATGATTTTCTATCTGGGTCTATGCTTACAAAAATTACTTCTATTTTTTGGCTTGATCCTCCTTCGTTAATGGTCTTATAATACTATATAAAATAAAGAAATACGAGAAAAAAATTATAACAAAAGAAAATTAAATGACATATTTAGTATATATATTATTAAGATTATGTAATAATAATTATATGCATATTTTTTATATTTATATGAAAAATATAGAAAATTTAACCTGTTGTAAGAATGGTAAAAATGCTCTACATTTGGGATCACTTCCATTTGAAAAAAATATGGCTACAGATTTTCCAAATAAATGCTTTTCATTTACTACAGTATTGTTAATATTTTTTAATGATCCTTCTGGAAATAATATAAGATCTACAAAAAAAAAAAAAATAAATAAATAAAATATATTAAAATGAAGGAGCAATATATATATATAATATGTTGAATTAATTTTTTTTTTTTTCTTGTACCCATGTCAGAGTAGTTTATGGGCATATATACAGTCTCCAATTTAGAGTTATCAGCATTTTCAGACGTTCTTCTTTTTTCCGCTTGATAAGGAGAATTGAAATTAACACATGCCATTTTATTTACAAGGATAAATAAATATATATATATATAATAAATTAAAATTAAAATTTGGTATGAACGAAGAAAATCGAAACAAGAAAAAAACAATAAATATATAACTAAATAAATAGTATGATTAATATATTAAAATAATTTGTATAAAAAAAATTTAGATGAAAATATAAAAGGAGAAACAGTAATATTGCATAGAAACCTTTTGTTTGAAAAAAAAAAAAAATTAAGACAAAAGGTAAAAAAAAAAAGTTTGAAATAAAAAAGAATTTAATATAAAATAATTTTATATTTTTCTCATTTGGACATAATATATTTTATATTTTTCCTTGTCTTTTTTTTCTTTTTTTTTTTTTTTTTTTTGGTTCTTTAAGTGTTCATAAAAAAAAATTAATAAGCTAAATTTGATTTTGCAACCTTATTTATTTATTTATTTATTTTTTTTTTTTTTATTTTTTTATTTTTTTTTTTTCTTTCGCTACTAGCTATTATTAATACAAAAGGATATATGGTGAAAATATAGATATTATTTTCTATTTACAAAAAAAAAATATGAGAAGTTCATGTTGTATAATCTCCATTTTTTACATGACTTACAAATATGTTATTAAAAACGTTTACACAAAATAAAATAAAAAAAAAAAAAAAAAAAGACCTGTACCGTTCATGTTTTTATGAATAATTCACATAAAAAAAAAAAAAAAAAAAATGGAGAAAATTATAAACACCTTTGTTAATATAGTTTATTTATTTTATCACATTTATACCTTTTTTCTTATGTAATATATATACATGTGTTTATAATATATATTTGTATATAACTTTTTTTTTACTTTTTCTTTTATTAAAGAAATTGTTATATATTTATATGATTAGTCCTCTTAAAGAATGTGTTTTAAACACCTATTTTAAGTAAACGTAAATAACAAAGCGAAAAATATTAAGAACTTATATATATATATGTATATATTTGTATTTATAAATAACAACTTTATGTAATATGAAAAAATGGCTATTTTTTTTAACTGGAAAACAAAGGTTATTATATATCAGAGTAATAAGAAATAAAATTATTTATTTTTCAGTCCTTTTTAATATAATAAAATGTAGAATGTATGTTATTGAGATATAAAAAGTGGATAAATATATTTTTATTCTTTTTATATATTCTATATAAAATAATATATTAAGCAAAAAAAATAAAAAAAAAAAAAATAAAAATGCGATAATAAATGTATTAAACAAAATATATTATCTGATAAAATTCATTTTTGACACAAGCCTTTTTAAAAGGTCTATACTTTAAGATTATGTAAATTAATATTATCCCTATGAATATAATATATATAATATATATAATCCTACAAGATTGTAATATTTATTTTATATATATGAATAAATTTAAATGGTATTATTTTTGCAGTATATTAATATTACTTCAATTTAAATTTTCTATTTATTTTTTTTATGAAGTACTTAAAAAATTTTTATAAAAGATTACTTATAATATTGAATTTTTTTTTTTTTTTCTTTTGCTAAAAATAAATATTAAAATATTTATATAGATTTGTGCATATTATAAATATAAAAGGTATATTATATATATATATATATATATATATATATATATAATATATATGTATGTAATAATTCTTTTATACTCCTTATAATACCAATTTACCTATATTATTTTAATTAGAAAAAAATGATTCTGTAAGATAAGTTCTTAATTTATTTTCATTTAAAAATTTTTACTGAAAAGGGAATTGTTGTACATGTTTCTTCCTAAGAATTTTCCTATTTTACATTTGCATGTGTGTAAAATGATTCTTGTAACGTTTAATATATGTTCTTAGTAAATGTATAAAGAACTAAACAATAAAAAGAAGTAAAATGAAATAAAGACATAAAATAATTCTTTTTTCTTTTTAATATAAAAATTATATAAAGAGAAAATTTAAATTTAAAAAAAAAAATAAATAAATAATAAAAAAGAAAAAAAAAAACACATTTTTATTTTAAGGTAAATTTGTATAAATTTGAACATTAAAAATTAAATAAATAAATAAATAAATATATATATATATATATATATATATTTAAAAGAAAAGAAAAAAATTAATATAATAATAAAAATATATATATAATTTCCTTCATGATTTAATTATTATTATTATTATTATTTATTTTTTTTTTTTTTCTTCTTTATATTAATCTAAGTACGTAATATAGAAAAAAGAAATTCGAATAGCTAGTAAAATTTTTACTCTTAAAAATATATATATATATATATTATTATTCATATATCTATTATGTACTTATACATAACAAATTATTGAAAAGTATATTTATAAATGGAAAAATTTTAAAGAAACCTATGGAATTTTTTTTTATTTTAAAATTATATTTTACTTAAAAATAGTGATGGTGTTTTAAGTGAAAAATTTAATATATATATATATATTTAGGTATATTAATTAAAATTTTTTTTTTAGATATTTTAAATGCAAATGAGGTGAAATTTTATTTATAAAATAAATATAAATTTTCATAGTGTTTCTATAAGAGTATAAAATTATATAGAATATATGATAAAAATTGTAGAGTGTGTTAACCTAATAAATGAATATCTTTTTACATACATATACCCTAGACGTTCCTTTTTTTTTGAAAAATGTTCGTCACACAGGTAAAATGAAACAAAAAATAGATATTATATATATATATATTATAGATATGTATCTTTTTTTTTTTGTTTTTTTTCTATGTTATCAAAGGGAATTTAAATATATATATATATATAATGCACACACTAGTGAATATATTATTATATATATTTATTTACATTTATTTATCAATATATATATATATTTTTATTTTTTATTTTTCATTTTTCCTTTTTAAGGCATTGAAGTTTTTGGCAATGAGTATACCTTCTCAATGGACGGTATAATAACATGCCAACCGAAAAAATCTAGTATAGGTCAATATTGCAAAAGTTATGAATTATCAGATGTAAAATTAACATATATACAGTTTACTGAGATATTAAATGTACTTGGTAAAATATATAGACCTAACACATATAATTTTATATATAAAAATTGTAATCATTTTTGTGATGATTTATTTGAGTTATTAAGTGGGAAAAGATTATTTCATAGATTCATGTTATATTCAAGAATAGGAAAATTATTTGGTAAATTTCGAAATGTTGCTTTATGTGGTTATATTAATTCCATGGAAATAACAAGAGATGATAAAATTTTATATATATATGCATTAAAATTATCTAAATCATTATTACAAAAAAATGAACAACTTAAAAATACTAATGAAGTTATATATCTTAAAGATATTAATTATGAATGTTATAAAAATTATAATGAACATGCTTCATCCTTTTATGTAATCCCATATCAAAGTTATGCAAATAATTATTCTACTACACAAAAAATATATTATAATGATAATCTACTAAATAATGCAATTAAATGTTTAAGTGATGAAATAAAAAATAATTTACCAAAACCAGAGCCACTAACTAGCCTTTATTCTTTCAGTACAAGTGGAACATATTCATTCGGATAAACAACATAAAAAACAAAAAAGAAAAAAAAAAAAAAAAAAAAAAACACACACACATAAACATATAAACGTAAACATTAAAAAATAATAACAGTAATATTTCTAATAATAAAAAAAGTATGATATATCATAAATATATTATATAGATATATATTTTTTTTATTTTATATTTTTATAAAAATAAATTTATAAAAATATATCAGAACATAACTTTATTATCATATAATTATATCAAAACATATTATTCAAGAATATATTAATTACTTTATAGAAATAAAAAAAAAAAAAATCCTTTAATTTTTACAGAATAAGGTATATTTTGTAACACTTTTATAATTTACATACACCAATGTAAATATATTCAAATATTTGTTTCATTAAATCAGTTTAATAATGACAAAAAAAAAAAAACAAAAATAATAACAAAAAAATAAATGATAAATATATAAATACATATACATATAATAAAAAAAATAATAATGCGAAGAAAATATATTAAAATTAAAAACAATAGAACATTATTTTATTAAAAAATTCAAAAAAAAAAATAACAAAATAAATAGTTTTATATACAAATAATGTTTTTTTTATTCTTTTTTTCCCTTTTTGTCTTTTTTTTTTTTTATTTTATTTTTATGCTTACTATTTTTCATTTTTTATTTACAACATTCCTTTTGTTCAAAAAAAAACGATTTAAAAAAAAAAAAAAAAAAGAATAGTTGTTTTCATTATTTTTTTGGGGGTTATAATATCCTCATAAGATAATTAATGATACTACTTGTGATCACATTAAAAAAAAAAATATATATATATTTATATATACTTAAAAAAATTTTATTTTAAATATATATAAATATCAAAAATAAATTCCATAAAAAGATTCTTATATATAATAACTACATATCCTTGAAGCTATTTTTATTTAAACTGTTTTTTCTTTTTTATTTTTTTCTTTTGAAGGAGATATAATAAAATAGTTAATTAAAGTAATAATAATATATATATATTATGCTGATATAAAATTGTGTTTTAAGTTTTATTCCTTTATTTTGATGTTAACCATATATAAACAAATATAACTCCAAATATAACTTGTATAGAGAAAAACTCAAACCAAGATTTCTTTTTATTTTTTTCATTTGCATCTTTATTTTTCATTAAATCAAAACATTTTTCTAATAAACCTATTTGTTGTGAATCTAGGGTTAATGCAAATTCTTTTACGTTACTTAATAATTTTGAATCAACAGTTGCATTTTTCTTATCTCCATTTTCTAAATGTTCTTTATCAAAATTCTCATCATCTTTCAAATTTAATTGACTACAGGCATCACCTTTTCTTATTTGCTGTAATTTTGTAACTATCTTTTCACCATTCTTTTTTAAATAATTTGTTGATTCAATAACATCATTTGATCTTTCTACAATTATTCTATTAGTTGATAAAATGGATCTCATTAAAAATATTAAGTTAGCGTTTTTATCTGTATAAGAATAAGCTGATGCGCATATACTGATAAAAAATACAATTGGAAAAAATGTTCTAAGGAATTTTATTTTTTCATATGGCAATAAATATCCTAAAGCTGGAAGCCAATCAAAAGTTGTATCATCTTCTATAAAACGAAATTGCAACTCGAAACAAAAGCTAGCTATATTATACACTAAAAAAATCTACAAGAAAAAAAGGCAAATAAATATAAAATAATCACATGTATAAATATATATATATATATATATATATATATATGTATATATATATATACTTATTTATTTTTATATATTATTAATATTTATTATTCGCACACAGTTCCACGTATACATATATACAATCCTTTAATTTTTTATAATTCCATACTTGTCTTGAAAATTCTAATTTTTTCGGATATGAGAGAAAATATCCTATAATAAAAAACATTGTGTGTTGAACTAAAGAAAGACAAATTAATAAAGTCGCTGTGTTGTCATCTATTTCTCCTGTAATTAAATATAAAATAAAATAAAAATTAATTAATAAATAAAAATTTAGATGACCTGTTCAGGTGAAAATAATGAAAAGAAAAAAAAAAAAAAAAAAATATTTATATACTTTTAGCTAGTTCATACCATTTTTGTAATCTCCAAATCTATTATAATTACTTCTTCTTACATCATCAGTTAAAACATCATATGCTTGCTTTAATTTTATAAATGATGAATTAGCTGATTCGTCGGGGTTTTTATCCTAAAAATAAATGAGAAGAAATATATATATATATATATATATATATATATATATATATAATTTATTATTCATATTTAAAATTTATTATATTATAAACCTACAGGATGATAAATTTTAGCTGCTTGTCTATAAGCTGTCTGTATTTCTTGTTTCGTAGCGTTGGGTGTGATATTTAAATAGGTATAATAATTTTCTCTTTTCCATGGTACACCCTTGTATAATAGAAAAGACAAAATTAATATATAAGCAGCGTATTCTGAAGAATAAAATAAAATAAATAAATATATATATTAAAATATGTTTACAATTATATATATATATATATATATATAGTATTTTATTTTATGTTTAGATTATACGTAAGAATATAATTCAATACATAAAATCATAAATAGTTTTTTTTTCGATTTTATAAATAGGAATAAACAATATTAAACATATAAATATGTATAATTCTTTATGATAATGTAATAATAATAAGTAGACTACATATTATTTAAAGAAAAATTATATGATAGTATACATGATATATATATATATATATATATAATAGGTTGTATTTTAAATGTACATCACTTATTTTTCTCAAAAGATTAAAATAGGTAAAAAAAAGGAAACACAAAATAAAAAATATATACATAAATATATGTATTGTATATATATAATATGAATGAAAGGTAATATTGTATGAACATATAAACTATATATAAATATATAATATATATATATATATATAAATAGATTTAAATATATAAAGTTATTTATTTTTTTTTTTTAAAAGCTAACTGAATTTTTGAAGGAATTTTATTTTATCACTATTCACTATTGCAACTCCAAACGCAGCAATAATAACTTGTAATATTATATCGTTCAACATTTCTAACAAATAAATTATTTTCCCAATTTATGTATTAGTTCTTTTATGTAACTTTTATAATTGTGTTTTCTCTTTTCTCTTTTTCCTTTTTTTTTTTTATTTTGTTTTTGTTTTTTTTTTATTATTAAAATAAATATTATTATTATTTCTTCTTTTTTTTTTTTTTTTTTTTTTTTTTTTTTTTTTTTTTTTTTTTTTTTTTTTTTTTTTTTTTTTTTTTTTTTTTTTTTTTTTTTTTTTTTTTTTTTTTTTTTTTTTTTTTTTTTTTTTTTTTTTTTTTTTTTTTTTATTATTATTATTTTTTCTGTTCTTTTTTATTTTATTTTATTTATTTTTAAATTTACAAATTTAATGATTAATTCTTTTCACTAGTTGCTGTCATTATACAAATTACATAATATATATAAAAATAAAAAATGTTCCAATAAAAATCTTATAAGAAAAAAGATATACTTAATAATATTTCTTCGTATATAAATATATATATGAAATAATTATATATTGCTCATTGCGTATTATATATATATATATATATATATATTTTCTTATATGTATATTATATATACAAATATTAATATATTTTTTTATTTTATCCTCGTGAAATTTGCATGTTCCCTTCAAAGTTTTACATAAATTTTATTCCCATTATAATAAATATATTATATATATAATATATATATAATTAGTATATTTAAATATAATGAATTTATTATAAGAATTAAAGTGAAACAATATATACATGTATATATTATATATATATATAAAGAAAAAAGGATGAAAAATATTTTATATGTATAATAATATTGTATATTCCATATATAATATATATATATATTAATATAATTTTGGAGAATTTATTTTATTTTTTATTTCACATATATCAAAAGAGTTAAGTGAAAAAAATATATACATAATTATATATATATATATATATATATATATATCATTTATTATAAATATAACAATGGCTACCTTTTAAAAAATAAAAAAAAAAAGTAAAAGAATGAAAATATAAATAGGAAGAAAAAAATAAAAAAATGACGAAAAGTATATTTCACAAGTAGAAATTCTTAATTAAAAATTGTACTTAAGTAATACTTATGCCAGAAAAATATAAACATTAAAATATATAATATATATACATATATATATATATATATATATATATATATATATATATATAAATTATTATATGTATATGTTTTTTAATCTGATCATTTCCATTTCAACATGGAATATTGTTTTTGTCATATAAGAGAAAAATGCTTATTGTATTATTTCAACATACATAAAATAATACAAAATGTGAAAAAATTCTCATGAATATTTAGTAATATGATATATAATTTTGTTCCTCGACATTAGATATTATATATATATATATGTATTATATATAATATATATTTTTTTTCTCTCTTTTTTTTAAATGGTTTAATATAATAATACCATAAAAGATATATATATATATATATATATATATATATATATATATACCAGTTAAGAAAAGAAAAATATAAACATATACTATAATATTATATATATATATATATATATATATATATTTACCTTATTGTATTTATAAAATATTTGGTATAATTTTTTTTGTACACTTTTTTTTATATAAATTTCATTTTTTGATATTATATATAAAAAGAAAGAAGTCTTTACATTCTTATATAATATATTATTCATTATAACATATTATACATTTATTTCTTTTCTATATAATATTTTCCTAATTCCAAAAAAAAAAAAAAAAAAAAGAAAATATGAATAAATGTGATATATTAAAATAAATAAATAATTTTATGTATATAAAAAAAAAAAGAAGCATATGTATTAAAATTTATGTATAAAATGATTTTCTTTTAAAAATTTATATATTTTTATATATTACATGTATATATATATATATATATATATATTAAGAATGCTCAATATAAAATGAAAGATGGATATATAACAATTACAATATAATAACATATAAAATATTCTTATTTTATAAGTACCAAAAAAAAGAATATATATATAAATATATTATATATATATATATATATATTTTTACCATATTATTTTATTTATATATTAAAAAAGAACATAAAATGACAAAAAAAAAAGAAAATAATATTGTATAAGTATAATAAATATATATATAATATATTACAATATATATTAATATTATGTGATTCATATTTAAAAAATATAATATATTTTTTATTACATTATTTTATTTTCATAATAATTATAAAACATATAAAATTCATATAATTATATACATATAAAAATATTTTTATTATAATAATACTAATTTTTTTATTTTATAGAATTAAATAGAATTTCTTTCCTATTTTTTTTCTTCACATATATATAATATATATATTATATTTTCTAAATACTTTTAAAACATACATATAATATATATATTAAACATATGTACATGAAAATATTACATTTTATATAAAAAAATATTTTTTATACATATAAATATACATACTATATCATATATATATATATTATATATATATATAAAAATATATTATTATTATTCCTTTAATGTTCATATATATATATACATATTATTTTATTTATTATTTTTTATATATTTATGTATTTTATGTATTATTTATTATTTTTTTTTTTTTTATATTTTAGTGAATCACTTTTCTATTTTTATATGTAAATATATCTAATATAAAAAAAATATGAAGTTTAATTAAAAAAAGAAAAAAAAGTTCTATTTATCATCTTTTTAAATATATATAAAATACAATCATTTAAATATCACATTGTAATTAAAAACGTATATTTTCATATTTCATAAGATTTTTTTTTTTTTTTTTTTTTAATTTTCTTATTATATATTTTAAGGAATAGTATAATACTATTTATTTATGTAAAAGAAAGAAAAAAAAAAAAAAAAAATATATATATATTATATATTTATAATATATATATAATATATATATAGTATAATATTTATAATAATTTAAAAAAAAGAAGATGAAGAGAGATCGTTCTGAAAACTCTGTTGAAAATACAGACCCCAAGCATAGGTAATAAGAATATTTTATCATAACGTTAATATTTTTATGTGATAATATGAAAACATATAAAAAAATAAATATGAAGATTTGTATTTTGTATTATATATATATATATATATATATATATATATAACCAAACATACAAGAATTAATATATAACTTTACCTTTGTATTTATTAATTGTAACCGTTTTCTATGTGATAAATATTATTTCCATGATAATATGATACATATATATATATATATATATATTTTTTTTTTTTTTTTGTTATATATAGCAAAATTGAAAATGATGATCCTTTGATGCCTTTCATGCAAGATTTTGAAGACAGTAATATATTATATAAAATAAGACATATATATATGTATAATTTTTTATATTAATATAATTTATATTATACATATGAAACAACATATATAAATATATATATATGTATAATTATTATTTTTATTATTTTTTTTATTTTTTTTATTTTTTTATTTTTTAATTTTTTTTATTTTTTAATTTTTTTTTTTTTTGTTTAATAGTCCAAAAAGATATTGAACAGCTAGATATAAAATGTGCCCATGAGCAAATGAACATTCAGAAACAATATGATGAAAAGAAAAAGCCCTTGTTTGAAAAAAGAGATGAGATAATTCAGAAGGTTCCAGGTTTTTGGGCAAATACATTGAGAAAGCATCCAGCATTAAGTGATATAGTACCAGAAGATATTGATATATTAAATCACTTAGTAAAATTAGATTTAAAGGATAATATGGATAATAATGGTTCATATAAAATAACATTTATATTTGGTGAGAAAGCTAAAGAATTTATGGAACCTTTAACCTTAGTAAAACATGTAACATTTGATAATAATCAAGAAAAAGTTGTTGAATGTACACGTATTAAATGGAAAGAAGGAAAAAATCCAATTGCAGCTGTAACACATAATAGATCAGATTTAGATAATGAAATTCCTAAGTGGTCTATATTTGAATGGTTTACAACTGATGAATTACAAGATAAACCAGATGTTGGAGAATTAATAAGAAGAGAAATATGGCATAATCCATTATCATATTATTTAGGATTAGAAGAATTTGATGAATTTGATGATGATTTTGATGAAGAATTTGATGATGATGATGATGACGATGATGATGATGAAGATGAAGATGATGATGATAAAGATGATGATGACGATGATAAAGATGATGATTTAGATGGTGATGATGATGGAAATAATGATGATTAGGTATTTAAATTATATAAATCAAAAAAAATAAAATTATAATGAAAAGTAAAATATATTATATGTATGTATATATATATATATATAATATATATAGAGAGAAGTAAATTTTTTTTTTTTTTTTTTTTTTTTCAAAAAATTATACATATATATAAATATATATGTTAATATTTATGCGTATGAATATTTTTGAGCATTTACAAAAATTCTTATATTTATGTGACTCTTTTATTTTTTATTTAAAAACCATATTTTAAAAAAGAAAAAAAAAAAAAAAAAAAAAAAAGAATTTTCAAGAACATATGACGAAAAATTAAAAAATTTATATTAAAATATAAGTATACATATGTATAATATATACGAGAGTTAATGTATATATATGGTATAAAATATTAAATGAAATATATCATTGTTGGTATGATAGTACCTATATTGCTTCATACACATATATATATATATATATATATATATATTTTCTTGTGTAAGTTTTTCAAATGTCTATAATAAAAGTAATGAAATAAAAGAAAAATTGAAAAAAAAAAAAAAAACATATTATGATAAAATATATTATATATATATATTTATATATATATATGTTAATATTTATGCACTCAATTCGTACATTTTTTTTGCAAACTCCACTTTATTATCCATAGATTCCTCATATATTGTACGACGAGTACATGTATAATAATCTTGGTCCTTTTTGAGTACTTCACTAAGAAGTAAGTATTGAGTGTAATCCTCTCCAGAAATATATTTATATGCCAATGATTTCAAATATTGACTTTCATTGATTTGCCTTATATCACTTTTGATTCTTTCTTTATATGGATCTACAAAAACACCTAATAATTCTTGTGGTATAATTAATCCCTTGCCTATATCAGCTATTAATTTACATATATCATAATTAATTTTACTATTAATATAAGAATTTTTTTCATAAGCTGGATGATTTAATATAAAATTTCTTAAATACATAGCACCTGTATATATTTTACCACTACATCTTTGTTTAACAAATTCAATATATTCATCTATTTTATTTTTAGCTGATTGATTTAATAATCCTTCTTTAAATAACTCATCAATATATTTGTAACATAAAAAAAATAATCCATTCTTTTCATTGAAAAATATATCATATATACTTTTTTCTTCATATTCATTATTCAATGTATCATAATTTAAATCCTTACGGAAATAAAATTTTTCTTTTATTAATGCTTCTCTTTTAGATGCTCTAAATAAATTTTCTTCTAACAATGACATAGGAATATATAAATTTAATCTTTCTTTTAATATAAATTTAGATAATAACATAACTAATGTAACAACACATGAATTTTCAAAATCTGTAATTTGAATATCAGGTGTTCTAAATTCAACTCTCCATCCAATTGAACTTGGTCCTTTAAAATGATTATCAAGAATTGGAGGTGGTTTAAAACGTACACTGTTCCAATTCGTACTTTGAAAATTTTCAAAATGTTGATGAGATGATAATACCTTTTCTTCATAATCTTCTATAAATTCAAAATTGTCACTTAAATATATCTTATTCATATTTATATCTTTTCTATTCTTATATTCAGTATTGAAATTATTTATATTGAAATTATCATTGTGTTTATTCATTTGTTTTAAACAACCATCATTCTTATTCCTTTCATCATTGAATAGCATACCTTTTGATGATTCTTCTACATTACATTTAGATTTTTCCTCATCATTTGACAATTCCTTTATTTTCTTCTCAATGGTAGCAATGTCCTGTTCACTATAAGAACCTTCAAATACAACAATTGGATCTCTCACAAATAAAGAGGCTATATGTCTAGCTAAATATTCATCCACATTTTCCTTTTTCAATTTGTCATACACATTTTTGTCAAGTATTACATCCACATCGTTATAAAAATAGTAATTTCTTTTTAATGGCAACTCATTCGATATATATAAAGATATTCCTGAATATCTTGGTTTGCATATATATGACAATTCTTCTTCTGTTCGACAATCCACACTATTAGATATTACTCTCCATCTTGTATCTGTTTCGGTTAGGAAACCACCTAAATATGGAGTACATGCAGTAAGAGCAAGGAAAAGTGGTGCAATAACAGCTAGCTGATCATATACATATTTTGCATCATCAACAGTTGGAAAAGACATGGTTAATTGTTGACAACACATACTCATACCAAAAAACATGGCATCTAAATAAACATAATTCTTAATTGGATTATTACATTTTTCTGAATATTCTTGTATAAATTTTCTATCATAAACATAAATATAATCATCTTCATCATCCATATTAGTAAATAAACTATTTTTTAAAACGGTATCCATAAGGTTGCTTTCATCATTCTTTTCTTCTCTATTTGTCAAATCTAATGTGGCATTAGACATGTTTTGTAGGTCATCCCCTATATTTTTATTTTTTATATGTCTACTCTTTCTATTTGTCATAGATTTATTCCATATTAAGTGTTCATCTAATATGAGTTTTTTCTTAACTTTTTTAAAAAGTCTTTTATCATTACAATCAAGTGACAATTTCCAATGATCCATTTTTTCGGTATTAATATCTTTATATATAGGATTAAAAGACACAATTTTGGTTCCTCTTCGTTTTCTTATATTTTGTGTTAAGGTAACATATCTTGCATGAGGACTTATAGTCATATCTGTAATAAGTGAGCTCTTACTATATGTATTGGTTTGTTCAGGTTTAAAAACATCACATTCAAAAAATGAATCTGTTTTTTTTAATGAGCTAATAAAAATATCTTGTGTATTTGAATTATCATTACAGCTCCTTGGTGTATTCATCTTATCTTTATTTTTATCTTCTGTTTCATCATCATATATATCTTGTGAATCTTGTTGTTGTTGTTGTTGTGGTTGCTGTAAATCTTGTTGTTGTTCTTCTTCGTCGTCGTAATTTTTTGCAAATGCTGTATCTGAATTAACAAAATTGGTCGATTTATTTTCATCTACTTCATATGATACCATTTCAATACATGAGATTTTATTTTGAACAGATGAATTATCAATAATTTTAGATTCATTGTTTTTATTATTAATTGTTTTCAATATATTATTATTTGAATTATGACTTTTTTCTTTAAGTGTAGTATTTTCTTGAAATTCGTCTTTACTTTTTGAGTCAGATTTCTTTTTTATATTTTCTTGACCAGTAATTCTTCTAGCCATAAGAACACTATTGTTTAAAAGAACGTTTGGAAAGCACGGAAGTGTAATAGCTCTGGCCCCTTGAATGGCACTAAGAACATTATTTAATTTACTTCTTCTAATTCTCATAGAATCTTCAACAAAACATGAAGAATTTATATCTAATTTAAATGGTACAGATGGAGTACCTTCTATAGTAAAAGAAGAATATTCTGGAGTCCAATGTGAACCATATTGACAATCAATAACACTTTCTAAATTCATCATTTCATCTATTAAATCAGAAGCACATAATAAGGCAGAAGATTCTTTTAACGCTTCATCATTTCTTATTATTATATATTCAATCTCATCACCAAACATTATATTTTCATCATAACGGTCTTTATTTAATTTATATACATGCACAAACTGTAATATACCATATAATCTAATTAAAGATTTCACATCTTGCACATCATCCCAGCTTAATGGCGTTCCAATTTTTAAAAATCCCATATTAAAAAAAAAAAAAAAAAAAAAAAAAAATATATATATATATATGAAAAAATATATATATATATAAATATATATGTATTTTTTATGTTATTATGGAAGTAGAAATATACAAATCATATAAATTATTATATACATATATATATATTGTATGTTATATGTTTGTGTGCGTAGTACACTTTTAAAATAAATATAGGAATAAAAAGGTTTTCCTATAAATATATATACATATATATTATTACACTTTATATATTTTCATAAAAATATTCTAACATATAATATAAATATGAATTAATAGTTATAGATTATATATATATATTATTTAAAATAATTTTTTTTTTTTTCTATTTTATAATTTATAATAATTAAAAAATGAATCAATATATATATATATACATAAATCTAACATAATATAATATATTATAATATTTATAATAGTAATTTTTTTTTTTTAGTATTTTTAATTTTTTTTTTCATTATTTTTATCTTTATAATTTTTTTAATTATAATATTATTTTTTATTTTATTTTATTTTATTTTTTTTATTTTTGATTATTATTATTATTATTATTTTTTTTTTTTTATGTGACCTTGTTTTCACTATTTTTTTTTTTTTTTTTTTTTTTTTTTTTTTTTTTTTTTTTTTTTTTTTTTTTTTTTTTTTTTTTTTTTTGCTCTAGTTTTTATTTTTTTGCTATTCTTATTTTTGTGTATTCAATGATTCACAATTTATAATATATACAAATAAAATATCATATTGTTTTTATTTTTTTGTTATATTTTGACACAAAATTAAAATATAAATATAATAAAAAATATTATATATATTATACAATATATTATTTAATATTACATTATACATAACAAAATGTGTTTTTTTTTCTTTTTTTTTTTATTTTTAAAATATTATTTATGCTGTTGTTTTTCTGTCAATTTGGAATATCTACATATATATATATATATATATAAAAATATATATATATATATATAATATTTAATGCATTTATTTTATTATTTTTGTCAATATTTTACACATTAAAATATATATATATATATATATATATATATGTTCCTTTGTTTTTATTTTATTATTTTATGTATAACCAAAACAAAGCAAGAAAAATATATTTTCTCTTAATTTTTGTTGCAATATGTGAATACGTGATTAAATGATAAAAAAAAAAAAAAAAAAAAAACACATATATATATACACATAACATTTATAAAACATTTATTTACATATATTTTTTTTTTTTTTTCACACCCCGATTATATTTAATACATATATGTATTATATATTTGAAATGTGAAAAAAAAAAAAAAATAATAAATTAATAAATAAACATTTGTAACAATTGACAAGATGTCTTCAAAATGTTTGCATCGTTTTGTATATACAGAAAAATAAAATAAATAAAATAAATAAAAAAATAATATATTTTAAAAATTATATATATAAATAAATAAATATAAATATGTATATATATATATATATATATATATATATATATATTTTTTTTTTTTTTTTTTTTTTTTTAAGATGGGTTTTGGTTGGACAACCCTATTTTAATTCATGCATCATTCTCATATAACAACTTTTTTTTTTTTTTTTTTCAAAATATAATAAATAAAAAAATCTATACATATTATATATATATTATAAATGTATATTTATGTATCTTTTATTATATATTTATATATATATTATATATATGACAATACCATTTATTTTAAAAAATAATTATACATATAATATGGTTAACTTATATATATATATATATATAATAATTATTTAAAATAAAAATATGTCCTTAATTTGATAAATACAAAAAATACATGTATTTATAAAATTAATATAATATAATATAAAGTAATTGTTTAAAACAAAAAAAGGACAAATAAAATAAATCTCAGGTGTACTTTTTATAGTTACGACATAAAAAAAATAATTACATTTTTTTCTTTTTTCCAATATATTTTATAAAAATAATAAAAAAAAAAAAAAAAAAATGTGGTCTTAAAACTACAACTTTTTTTTTTTTTATATTTATTTGTTAAAATTATGTAAATATTAATAAATCTTTGTTATTTATTTGCAAAAGTAAAAATAAAAAATAATATATATATATATAATACATAAATATATACTTAATAATTTATTTATTATTTTATTTTTAAAATATATATCTTTTTTATAAAAGGATTCTTCATAATATAAAAAATATATATTTTTTTATATTTTATTATATATATATTATAATATATAATATGCATAATTGTAGGTTAAGAATAAAATATTTTATCATTACATAAATTACATATAAAATAAAAAGAAAGAAAAAAACATACCTTAATTAAATTAGCATAAAAATCTATAAATAATAATATTTATATAATGAATCAAAATGAATTATAATATATATATATATTTATATTTATAATATTTTACAATTTATATATTAATTATTTTTATATGCACTTCCTATTTAAAGTATATATATATATATAATATATATATATAATAGTAAATATAATTATGTTCCTATTATTATATTTTTTATTCTACAAAAAAATGTAAATAGCAATTATTGGTATTATTATATATATAATATATATATATATTATATATTTATATATTTTTTTTTTAAATATTAACTTGTTTTTATATGCTTTTCAATTTATATTTCCGCTACGGTTTTGCTATTAATACCTCTCTATCTAATAAATGTTTACTTTTTTTTTTTTCTTCTTTCTTATTATTATAAATATAAATAATATTAATATATGTTTCATAGGCATATTTAATATTCCGAACTTTGCATATATATATATATATATATATAATATGAATTTTTTTTTTTTTTTTATTCCCTTAAAAATTTTTTAATATATATTATATATATATATATATATATATATATATATATTTATTTATTTATTTATTTATTTATATATATATATAATATATATATATATATATATATATATATATATATATTTATATATCTCATTTACATTACATATATCTCTATTTTATATACCTATTTATTTATTTATTTATTTGGTGTGTGTGTATATATATTTATATATTTTAATACATTCCTCTTTTTATGTTTCTCATTTGTTATAACAAATATATATATATTATATATATATATATATATATATATATATTATATATATATATATATATATATATATATATATATATTTATTTATTTATTTATTTATATATATGTGAAGAAAGAAAAAGAAAAAAAGTTAAATGCAAAAAAAGCTTTCTTCTCTATATGTGATTATATACATTTTGTTATTAATATTAAAATTAAATCATGGTAATTCAAAATTAAATTACAATAAAAGATATACTCATGGAAGAGTATATAACAATATAGTACATAACCTAAATCATCAATATAATAAAAAAAGAAACAAAAAGGAAAAAGAAAATAAATATATACATAATAATAATATTATACTACCGTCTAGTATTATTAAAGGAAGAAATATATATATATCAAACCCTAATAAGCAATATACTTATTGTAATAATAAGAATAATTATTATTATAATAAGAAGAATAGAAAAAAAAGGTGCTATATTAAAAAAAAAAATTATAAAAATTTATATTATTACATTTATTTTTTTAACACAAGTACCAATCGAAGGTTCTTACCAAAAAAAAAAAAATATATATATAATAATAGATATAAAAAGATATTAAAATGTAGCAATATGTCAATATTATCAGAAAAAAATATAGAAAATGTTATATCTCCTTGTGAAAAAAAATATAAATTAGAAGACATCATATCAAACGGAATAAATTATGATTATAGACAAATAAATGAAAAAAATACAACACCTTTTATTCAAGTAGCACCTATGATAAATGTAACGAATAGACATTTTCGAGCTATGGTTCGTATTATTACGAAGAGAGCACAATTGTGGACTGAAATGATTGTTGATAATACTTTATTATATAATTTAAATAATTTAGAAGAACATCTAGGTTTTGATATTAATGAACATCCTATTGTTTGTCAACTAGGTGGTTGTGATGTGAATTCCATGTCAGAAGCTGCTATTTTAGTAGAACAAGCTGGTTATGATGAAATAAATATTAATGTTGGATGTCCAAGTACTAAGGTTGCTAATAAAGGTGCTTTTGGTGCTTCTTTAATGAAAAATCCTGAACAAGTCAGAAATATTGTATATGAAATTAAGAAAAAGGTACAAATACCTGTAACTGTGAAAATTAGGACAGGAGTAGATAATTATGATTCTTTTGAATTTTTAAAAACATTTATTGAAACAGTTTCTTCAGTTGGATGTAATCATTTTATTGTCCATGCAAGAAAAGCATGGTTAAAAGGATTAGATCCAAAACAAAATCGAAAAATACCACCATTAGAATATTATAAAGTATATGATTTATGTAAATTATATCCTCATTTGAAATTTACTTTAAATGGAGGTATTCAAACAATAGAAGAAGCAATAGCTTTATTAAATGGTTATATGCCAGAAAATTATAATAATTATAATGATACATCAAATTATATACAAATTCACAACTATAATATTAACCCTTTAAATGGTGTTATGATAGGAAGAGCATGTATGGAAAATATTACTGTATTATCACAAACAGATAAATTAGTTTATAATCAAGATATTCCATCTACAGCTTATAGTAGAAGAACAATATTAGAAGCATATAAAAAGTATTTAGAAAAAAATTCTTTATTTTATAATCTTTCTAGTTCATTTGAATTATTAAAACCTGTATTAGGTATATTAAAAGGAATGCCTGGTCATAGAATCTTTAGAAATAAACTTGATACATATATAAGAAATTATACATCTACATTACCATGTTCAGAAATATTACAAAAGGCTATAGCTGATGTTGATCATATTGCACCTGGATGTTTGGATCTTCCTTTACATGATTACCAACTACAAAAGGAATACATTAAAAATTATTAACAATCAAAAATTTTAACCCAAATCTTTTTTTGTACAAAATGGATAATATATATATATATATATATATATATATATATTTATATTTATATTTATATTTATTTATTTTTTTTTTTTTTCAATTAATTTTTAAAATTTTATTAAAAAAAAGTAATAAAGAAAATATTATTTTATCTATATTTACACATATCACAAAAAAACATATGTTTATATATAAATATATGTATATTTATTTTTTTAATTAGATTGTGTATATGTTTATGTGTTCCACGTCTAATTCATTTTTTTTTTTTTTTATTCATATTATATATTTTTAATTTTTGTGTTATTTAATTTTTTTCATATTATTTATAATGAAAAAATTATAATTAAATTCTATATCATAAAAATGACATAATTCAAAATGCAATCTTAAAAAAAAAAAATTTAACATAAATAAATAAATATATATATATTTATATATTCTTATTAATTAATTCATTTTTTAAACATATTTGACTGTCCATTTACTACTATGACCTTCAAATTGTTTAGTCGTCATTTATTGATTTAATAACTTCATCAACTTCTCCTAAACATTCTTTCTCGATAGCCCTAAGAAGGTAGAAAAAAAAATTAAATAAGAATATATATTAATATATATATATATATATATATATATATATATATATGTATATATGTTTCTATCCCTTGTTGTGTTAAAAATGCTTACATGTTCTTGTTCAGTTGTGAGATCACAGACTTTTCGTTCCCTTCCAAAGCATCTAATGTTATTTTTAAAGTATTAAGGCACTAAAAAAACAAGAAAATTAAAAAAAATGAAATTAATTGTGGAGATAACATTTCTACATATAGTCACAATTATTTATTTGCGCAGAAAATAACTCTCATCAATCCATAAAATATATATATATATATATATAATAACATATATTATCTCTTTGTTCGAATTCCTTTTCAAAATGTTATTACCTCTGCAGTGTTATTCTTTGATTCTCTTAGACGTGTAATTGTGTCTTCTGTGCTCCTATTAAATATGGAGTATATAACGTCGATTATTTCTTCTATTGGAGTTAAGGGGCTAAAGGGAAAAAAAAAAAAAAAAAAAAAAAAAAAAATTAAATAAATTACATATATATAAAAAAAAAACAAAGGATGAATTTATTCCATTTTTTATATATTTTACCTGACTGTTTCAGAAGTGTCAGCATACAAAGTTGGAGGATCCAAATCAAAAGGAACAAAAACATTTAACAATTGTGTTGTTTCATTATTAGATATTTTTTTAAAATGATTATCATGGATAATATCATCTTGTATTATATCAGTTTGTTTTTTTTTTATTAAATTAGCTCGTTCAACTAAATTATTTTTTTTCATAACAATATTTTTATTTTTAATATCTGTATTATTCGTTTTTATAAGAACAGGAGGGTTCTTTTTCTCTATTTTCATTTTACTCTTGAATAAATGATTGAAGCCTTTTTTTGGTACCTTGGAATTATTCTCTGATAATGTATTAGATGATTTTTCTTCATTGTCATATTTTTTTGAGGTATCAGAATTTTTACCGCTATAATTAGAACCTACCTTAGGAGTAAGCGTGCTATTAATATTATTTATATTATTATCTACATTTGAAATTTTTCTTTTAACATTTTCTTTATTTTGAATTATATCTTGGTTATTACTATGTATATCATTAATAAGTATTAATTTACTATCATTATTTTGTATTTTGTTTTCATTATTATTATTTAATGGTTGGACCAGAAGGCTTTTTTTTCTTTCATGATTATTAAGGCTTATGGAGTGTTTCTTATTTGATCCTTTCTCTACATCGTCATTATTTATATTATCATTAATTGTATTATCATTATTTATATTATCATTAATTGTATTATCATTATTTATATTATCATTAATTGTATTATCATTATTTATATTATCATTAATTGTATTATTATTTTCTGTATTATCATTATTTATATTATCATTATTTATATTGTCATTATGTTTATTATCATCATTTTTATTTTCATTAAGTTTATTATCATGATTTTTATTGTCATCATTTTTATTGTCATCATTTATATGATTTTTATCTTCACTATTTGCAGTACTATTCCTAGGTGTTAAACTATACTTATAAGCATATTTCAAGGGCATCTTTACCATATTTTTAAATAATGAGTTTCTTTTTTCATTAATTCTTGGAATTATAGATTTTTCATTGTCTATAGACATATTATCTGAATCAATTTTAACAGATTCTTTTTTTGTATTTATATCCTTTTCAACATTTTTACCTAACATATCTGAATTTATAAGTGCACTATCTCGTGTAGTACGTTTGGAACTTATAATATTACTCTCTGCCTGAACTTTTGTTGTTCCTTCATCTGTATTGATAGATATAACAGATTTATCATTTATTTTACTACCATTTCCTACACTTATGGAATTCTTTCTTTTATTCATTTTACTATTGTTCATATTATGATCATCGTTATTAACGTGTGTGTTATTATTAATTTTTAAAAACTCTCTGAGAAGTTTATGATCTACATTATTATTATCATTACTATTATCACTTTTATTATTATGATCACTATTGTTATTATGATCACTATTGTTATTATGATCACTATTGTTATTATTATGATCACTATTATTATTATTATGATCACTATTATTATTATAATCACTATTATTATTATGATCACTATTATTATTATGATCACTATTATTATTATGATCACTATTATTATTATGATCACTATTATTATTATGATCACTATTGTTATTATGATCACTATTATTATTATGATCACTATTATTATTATGATCACTCTTATTATTATTATGATCACTATTGTTATTATGATCACTATTATTATTATGATCACTATTATTATTATTATTATTATTATTATTATTATCACTATTCATGTTGATACTTTTATCCTCTTCATCTTTTGATATATCTAACAAGTTAACAACTTCTATGGAATTATTTTCATCATTTTTTTTCAAATCGGACACTTCTTCTTTTGGTGCATTTTTTGTTTTACCAAAAAGTTTAAACCTCTTAAAAAGAGAAGTAGTGTTTTTGTTTTTTTTTTTTGTATTTTCATTACCATCTTTCTCTTTAGAAATAATATCTTTTTTTTTATTTCCTCCTGAAATATCTTGCATAATTTTATTCTCACCAACTTTTAATTTGCTGAGTTTATAGGTGCTCAGAGCTTCCTTTTCTCCTTCTACATAATTCTCCATATCGACAACAAATTATAAAATATATAAATTGACTAATATATGTATATATATATATATATATTTATTTATTTATTGAATAAATAGTGCAATATAACAAAATAAAAATATTAAAAAAAAAAAAAAAAAAATGAAACTTAAAAAAGGTAAACATATTAAAAATTAAATAACATTTTGGGTTTTATACAAAATATAAAATATACAAATATGTTTATATATATATTAAAACAACAAATAGAAAAAATACATTTTTCATAATAAAATTAAGGTAACTAATTATAAAACAAAAACAACATTATGATGAAACAAACAAAAAAAAAAAAAAAAAAAAAAAAATATAGAGAGAGCATAAAAAATTAACTTGAAACTATAAATAAAATAATATAATTAAAAAAATGTAAGAACTTTACATTTTTTTGTATATTATATTTTTGTATGCATTCCTATTTTTTAATTACTTAATAGGATACACAATAATTTACAAATGTGTTATTTATATATATTATGCTCTCATGATAATCTTTTTTTCCCCTTCTATTATATATATATATATATATATATATATATATATATATAACATATTGTACATGTTCAGAAGAGAAAAAAAAATTTAAAGCGTTTTTCATTTTATATATTAAGGTATATATATTATTTAATTTTGTACTACATTATATAATAATTATTTATTTAAATAAATACCTTTTTTTTTTTTTTTTTTAATTTATTAAATAATTATTACAGTTTTTTATAAATATTATATATATATATAATATATCTTACTATTATATATATAAAGAAAAACAAAAAAAAAAGAACCTGTTCACGAAAATGGTTGCATGTCAATTATATAGATAGAAAATATATATATATATATATATATAATATTTTTTTTTTTTTTTTTTTTTTTTTTTTTTTTATTAAATAGGAATTCTATATTGATAATTATTTTATATTTATATAATAATTGAATTAATTTTTTTTTTTTTTTTTTTCTTAATTATTATGACCTGAACAAATTATATATATTATATACATATATAATATATATATTATTTATATATATATATATTTAATTTTTTTTTATTTTTTTTTTTGAAGGGGAGCCCTAAATTAATTATAATATATAAGTAGAGTATATATTATCAACGTTGCGTTTATAGTTCATATGAATTTATATTTGTTCTTATAATATATATATATATTTATATATTATAATTATATATTTAGTTCTTTTTTCAGAACAAATATTTTTATTAGTTAGTGGTTATAAAAAAAAAAAAATATATATATAATTAATTAATGTGCATATAAAATATAGAATTTGTTTATTATAATATATTATTTTATATTTATTTATATATCTAAAAAAAAAAAAAAAAAAAAAAAATACAAAAATATTTTTAAAAGTTATTTTTTATGTCATTATATATTTAAAAATAAAAAAAGAAGAGAGAAAAATATATATTTATATAAATAATGTATAGAATAAACCAAAAAAAAAAAATAAAAAAAAAACAAAAAAAAAAAAAATAATACAAAATATGAACAACTCACCAAAATTGAAAATATTTAAAATAAAAAAAAAAAAAAAAAAATAATAATAATAATAATAATAATGAAATAAAAAAAATAAAAATAAATACAAATATATAGAATAAATATAAAAAAAAAATATATATGTATATTTTATTTGTAACTATAAAAAAAAATAAAGGTAGAAATATTTCTCTTCCCATAAATATTATTCTATACATTAATATATTCGTATATTTACATGTATTAACAAAACAAGTACCAACATATACATATATATATATATGTCATTTTATTTTGTATAAAGTAATTTTAAGGGATGTACAAAAAAAAAAAAAAAAGGTTAACGCATATTTAATATTTTATTTCTTATGAAAACAAAAAATTATATACATATAATTATATATACACATGAAAAATCCATTTATTATAATATAAGGAATAATTTTATGTACAAAAAAAAGTAATAAAAAATTTACACACATATTATATTATCACATATGATAAGTGTGGGGGGCTATAAATTCTCATAATATTCAAAAAAGTATATATTGTTAGAATTGAATATGATATAAAATATATATATATATATTATATTACACTATTTGCATATAATAATTTGAATTTTATCGTATTAAACCATATAGTATTCATATAAATAATAATCATACAAACTATATATAAATAAATATATATATATATATATATTTTTTTTTATTTTGTCTATTATAACATGAAATAGTTCAAATTTTCCTTGGAATTTTAAATGAAGAAAATACATGCTTCCTCTTTACATTCATAGAATTAGGTTTGAATAAATTCATTTTATTTACTTTATGTTGTTCCTCATCATTTTTTGTTTTTTCATTTAATTCATCTTCTCTTCTTTCTAATTCTTTCATTACTTCCACAATTCCTTTATCTCGAATTTGTTTAGGAATAATAGAAGATGCACTCTGAAAAGGTACATATCCTTTAATTTTTTTATTATTTAATTTATATATTCCCTCGTCTAATTTTTTATCATCATATTTATTATAATTATTTGTGTTGCTCATTTCCTGTAATTCTTCTGCGGAGGGGCTATGATATGTGTCGTCATCATATAACTTATGTTTTCCATTATTAGTATATTTATTATTATATCCATGTGTGACACCCTTACTATAAAATTGTGATATATTATTTACTTTTTTATTCTCATATAAGTTGATTACGTTTTGAATTTTAAGCCTTGAACCTTTAGTGTCATAACAAAATGAGCAACAGAAATGTTCATCATCTGTCAAATTATCTTTAGTATGATCATAACTATTATTTTTTTGTATATCTTTATTTGGATATATTTCTCCAAAATAAGACAAAATTTGAGAACGTATACATTTTTCATTCATACATAAATTGTGAACACATTCTAGATTATAAATTTCTTTTTCATATTTTTTTTCTATATTTTTATCATGCATATCTAAATGAGCAAAACTTGTTTTAATTATATATGACAATTTCTCTACATCTTCTTTTGAATAAAACAAATAACAAAAGGATATATGTCCACTTCTTCCACATCTACCAGATTCTTGATAATAATTTTCTATACTCTTTGGTAAGTTATAATGTATAATAAATGATACATCTTTTCTATCAATACCCATACCGAATGCAATGGTAGCTACTAAAATATTTGTCTTGCCAGATATCCATTTCTGTTGTATTCTTTTTCTTGTGCTATTTGTTAATCCAGCATGATAACTTAAAGCTTGTATACCTTTTTCTCTTAAATATTTAGAAATTTCATCACATGTATTTCTTTTAAAACAATATATAATACCAATTTTTTCTTTATTTCGTTTTTCATTTATAATATCGCACACACTTTTTTTTTTATCATCTTTAATTAAATCGCTATAAACAATAATATATTTTAAATTGGGTCTGTTGAATGAGGTTCTAACAATGTTAAGTATCTTACAATTATTATTATGATCATCATATTTGTCATTATTATTATTATTATTATTAATATTAATATTATTTATATTATTATCAGAATCTTTATTTATGTGATTAAAATTTAAGTTTCTTATTATATCCTTTTCTACAAATTTCGTTGCTGTGGCAGTACAACAATATGTTCTTACATAAGGGCTAATATCAAGAAGCTTATTTAAATTTCTATATGATTTTCTAAAATCAGAACCCCATGTACTTATACAATGTACTTCGTCAATTGAAATAAGAGAAATTTTTTTATTTATATAAAGATTATATAATATATCTATAAAATAATCACTTGTTGCTGTTTCTGGTGTAATATATAAAACCTTTAAATTTCCCAAGTTTTGACTTTTTAAAATATCTAATATTCTTTCATTTTCTTTTTTATTTAAAGAACTATTAATAGTTTCTGCTACAATTTTTTTATTTCTTAAAGATATTATTTGATCTTGTATTAATGATATTAAAGGACTTATTACAATACTTATACCATCTATTATTAAAGGCATTATTTGATAAATTAATGATTTCCCACCACCTGTCGGCATAATATTTAATACATGTTCAAACCTTTTTATAGAATTTAAACATTCTAATTGTTTATCTCTAAATTGAGGTATCAAAAATTGTTCTTTCAATATTAAGTTAGCTTTCTCAATATCTATGGATGAATATTTTCTTTTGTAATATTCTAGTAAATTATAAGAATTCAGGTCTTCCTCTTTTTTCTTTTCAATAGAACATTTATTCAAATTTTTTATAGCATCCTCGTTCATTTTTTTATTTAATCAAAAAAAAAAAAAATTAAATAAAAATAAAATAAAATAAAAAAATAAAAATAAAAATATATATACATATATATATTAAAAATATATAATATAAATACACATGTATATTATTTATATGACGATTCAAACAATGTCATCATTTAAAATTAATACTTTAGAGATATATGTTACAAAAATGATATTTCTGTTCAGTATTTTTATGGATACCATAAATAGAAAAAAAATAAATATATTATATATATATATATATATATATATAAATTCACAAAAAAATATTCATGAAAATATTTCAAGAATTTTACGTACTTAAAATAATAATATACACCCAACGTAATATCACAGTTATCAAAACAAATAAAATAAAGTAAAATTTATAGTGTCAAATATAATTTTATTTTAGCATTTTTTTTTTTTTTTTTTTTTTTCTTCTTCTATTTATGAAATAAATTATGTTTAACCTTATAATATGAAGTTACATATTGACATCAACATATGTATGAATATATAATTGAATTTATTAGTACACTTTATAATATAATATATATATATATATATATAATAAATAAGAGATATTATGCGCATAAAATATTTTATACTCCATTTAATATATATTTTTTTTTTTTTCCATCATTATTTTATTATATGGAAAATTTGAACATATCTACCTAGTACATAATTTTAAAAAAATTAAGTAAAAAGTAAAATAAAATAAAATAAAAATAATTCATATTATATATATATATATATATATATATAATATATTTGACAGAATATGCTTTATTATTTATTTTTTGTTTAATATTTAAGAAATTAGTTAAATTATATAAAAGTATTTTGATCAAATATATATACAAGATTGACGTATATAAAAAAAAAAAAAAAAAAGAATATACATATATATATGTATATATAAAGGTTAACATTAGTAATTTTTACATACAAATTAAAGCAAATATAAAAAAGAAAAAAATAATATACATATATATATATATATATATATATATATATATATATTGATTTATTTAATCATATTATTTATCTTCATATTCTTATAAATTAACATCCACATTCTGTTGATTACTTTTTTCCACTATTCACGGCTAGTTAAAATGTAAAAAAAAACCTGTAGTGAAGTTAATCCTTTTATATATCAAGCAATAATAGTGATATATAAATGGCATATAACAAAAATGTTTAAATGAAAAAAATAAAAAAAAGATTTAAAAAAATATATAAACATATTTATTTATTCATGTCTTATATATATATATATATATATATATATTTATGTTCTTTTTTTTTTTTTTTTTTTTTTTTTTCTCCTTACTTGTACACTTAGGAAGTAATATACTTCATAAGATTTATAGACGTCAAAATGTAATATAATAAATTAGTACTTCACTTTTTTGGAATATACAAAATAATTAATACAATGTTATATTCCTCATAAATGAGTAATAATTTTAATTATATATATATATATTTCTAAGATCATCATATACGAAATCGCTAAGAAAAAACATTCACATATATATATATATGTTGAACCCTGACATGCCATAGTTCATTTAAAATGTGCTAACTATTATAAAAGAAAAAAGATATTTTCTGAATTTCTTTTATTTAGGCAGATCGAATTTCGATATCATTTCTGAATATATAAATATATTTGAAATGTATCTTCGCCTTTTTTCTTTCCATCGTATTCATGTGTGTAATGAAACAACCTGTTATTGTATTCACGCTGAGTTAACAGCTCCATGAAAGAAAACATTTTTTTCAACAAGTTATATAAATATATAAATATATATATATAAATTCTTGAAATAAATGCCGATAGATTCCGACCATATTTATAAAGAAAATTAAATTAAATTAAATTTTCTTTCTTACTTCGAAATGATATATATATATATATATATATATATATTATTTCTCCGTGTGTGTATATCTATTTTTTCATTTTTTTTTTTTTCTTTTTCCCCCTTAATATTTTAAATAATTTCCCCTTTTTAATATTTTACCCTCTTCCTTCATATTATAATTATGAGCATATAAATACTATCCTTCTCTCATCTCCTTTCCTTCTTGTATTTAGGCATTCAAAAATGAATGTTTGGTGTGCAAAAGAAAAAAAAAGAAATGAGAAAAGTATTAATACATATATCTCACAACTATAATAATAAAAAAAAAAATAATAAAACATCAAAAAGAAAAAAATTATTAAAAAATTAAAAGGAAAAAAAAAAAAAAAAAAAAAAAAAAAAATAAGATAACATTATCTCCTGGTCGACTTGAGAGATATTAATAGCGCAACATTTGGTTATCTGATTGAAGTATAAGGATCTTTTTGATTTCTTGAAAAAAATAAAAAAAAGGTAAAACAAAAAAAAAAAAAAAAAAAAAAAAAAAAAAAAAAAAAAAAAAAAAAAAAACATAGACAAAAAAAAGAAGAGTTCTCCTTGTCTCTATCCTTTTTCTTTTCTGTTCTTTTTTATTCCCTCTTTTTATTTTTGTTTTTTGTTTTTCATTTTTTTTATTTTTACAATTACAAAAAGACAATGAGCTTTATTGTAAAAATAAAATAAGCGCTTTTATTTACTTCCGCTCTAATCCTATATACAACCTCATGTTCATGATTATTAACTACGAAAAAAAAGAAAGAATCAAACCATATGCTATTGTTTTTTTTCCTTTCTTTTCTTTCATTATCGCAATAATTCAGGTACTTATGAGCAAACAATCAGTTACTTTATGGGTTCAGGGTGAGAATTTCTTCCCATGCTTTCTAAGGATTTCGATGATCATTTTTTCTTTTTTCTTTTTCTTTCTTATTTTTATTTTTTTTTTTTTTTCCACCTCTATTTATTCAAACACTCAAAAATAAGAATGTTTGGAAAAAAAAAGGAGAAAAGAAAAAAAAAAAAAAAAAAGAAATAAAATGTAATAAGAAAAATAGAACTACATCCTCGTATAAAAACAAAAAGAAAAAGAAATAAAAAAAAAAAAAAAAAAAAAAAGTTAATATGTAAATTTATAAACATGAAAAGTGTACCTCTGAGAAATACAATATGCAACAAAAAAAAATATATATATATATATATATATATATAAAGGAGAATTAAAATAAAATGGGATGGCGATAATTAAGATGCAATATATATAT
>NC_031489.1:620774-628397 GCF_001602025.1 Plasmodium gaboni | reverse complement strand
AAAAAAAAAAAAAAAAAAAAAAAAAAAAAAAAAAAAAAAAAAAAAAAAAAAAAAAAAAAAAAAAAAAAAAAAAAAAAAAAAAAAAAAAAAAAAAAACTAAAAAAAAGTATTAAAAGTTAAAAAAAAAAAAAAAAAAAAAAAAAAAAAAATAGGGCTGAACAATGCAATCCCTGTGTAAAGAATTAAAATATATTTATGATACATGAAATTATATATATATATATATAATATATATATTAATATTATAATTTTATATTATGGATTTTCAAATTTAAAGAATCAGCATACACATAAATATAATTCATGTGTCAAATTAAAAAGTCATAATATAAATTATAATTTATTTAAAAAACAAAACAAAAGTATTTACTTATATGTGTATATCATAATACTATTAATAGCTTCATTTAGAAAAACTACTTATTCGTTTTATCTTTATATATATATATATATATACTATTTATATAAAGGAAATATTGTGTTATATTTTTTTTTTTTTTTAATATTTTATTAAGGTTTGGTTATTTATGGGGCTAAATTTAAATAAAATTTATTCTCAATTTAATAGTATAGCTGTATTTCGATTACATGCAAATTAGTATAAATAAGTATTTATAAAAAATGCTTTTTATATATTTCTTTCATATATTTTAAAGATTTTCAATAGTTCATATATATATATATATATATATATACAAAGTTCATTTATTTATTTACTCAAATTATTTAAATACATAATTAAAAATATATATATATATATATTTCTCTTTGGTGTGTATGATTATTAAATTTATTTTATATTACTATATATTAATATATATATGTAATATTTCTTTTTAAATATAAAGAGCTTCATATTAATATTTTTATACTAATATGATAAAATCGTAGTATATATGAACATTTTATATATGCTTCTATTTTCTTTGGAATAATAAACATTTAATATATTATACTTAAGATTTTATCGGAAGAATAGAGAAAAGTACTTACATATATATATATATATGTATATGTTTTCTTATATTTAAAATTAAATATTATATTTATGTTTTGATCTTATAATTTTTAATTATATATAAATATATATATTAATTTGGAAAAATTACTTATAATATATATATATCGTATCTTAAATTTTTAAAAGCACATTCTAATAAACTAAAAATGTCTACGTATAAATTAATAGATTCTGTTTTGTAAATATGTAATATAAATAATATATCCATACAACAATATTAAATAAATAAATAAATAAATAAATATATATATATATATATATATATATATATATGTGTAATATTTCTTTTTAAATGTGAAGAACTTCATAACATATATACTTGTTGTCTTTATTCCTTTCCAATCATCTCTTTTCTTAATTTTTGTTCTTTAAAAAGCTTTGACTCTTTGTTCTTGGAAAAACTTCAACTTAACAAATAAATAAATAAAATAAGAAAGTAAAAGAAAAGTGACTCCAATGAGTATTATAAAATTAACACAAGCTATAAATGATATATCATTAAATGAATCCCCTTGAAAAATTTTTAAGAGAAATATGGGTATATATTTTATATAATTCTGGTAAAAAGGTATTACATGCTCATTTCTAGAAAAAGATTCCACATAATCTATATATGTGAAGCGTGCAAAATAAGAAAAAAATCCAATATTTAAAGCTGATGTTGAATCACTTAATTGATTTAGAAATATGTTAAATACTTCTATAGGTGTAGGCTCATTAGGATTATTTCTTTGGTTAATTATTACTGTTGCCTTTATAGCGTTTTTCAATTTTTTTATGGGTTTGACATGTACTCTTAATTTTAAGTCGTGTTTAGTGATCTGACAAGGATAGAAAAAAAAAAAAAAATGATTTATCATTTTATAAAATTAGGTATGTATATGTATATCATATAAAAAAATATATATCACATATATATATATATGAATATATTTTATTACGTCATTTATTGCTTCCTTTATGTAGTCTGACATGGATCCAAAAACGTTTGAATAAAATCTCTCCTTTTTTGAAGCATCATCTTCGTCATTTGAGAATTGATTATTAAAATTATTAAAAATATATAATCCTATTTTAATACCCTTTAATGGATGTAAACAATTATTTAATATTCTTACATAAGGATAAGGACATAAACATATATATCTATTTTTGGCTAGTACACATTTCCCTGGACTTTCGCAAGTATTTTTAGGATCTAATACACATTCGTTATTTTGCTCACATATGGAACTCATTGGATGTCTTGAATATCCTTTAATACAAAGACATTCTCCATTTATACATTCTTCATTTAAATAACAAAATTTTTTTGTTTTTTCACAGAATGGATATAAGCAATTAGTATTTTTATGTTTAGATAGAATATCACAAAAGCATAATAATTTCCCTTTATGTTGAAAGGAATGATTATTTGTACATTGTGTCTTTTCATCATATATTTTTGTTATGGCATTATAGGTTACATATTTTTCATCATATTTTTTTATGAATGCCCCTGATATAGTTATATGTGGATTTTTTTTGATATTATCATATTCTTGAAAACTATAAGCAATAATATTAATAGGTGTATATGGATTACCTAGAATAAAATATTCATTTAATATTTCTTCTTTTATATCATATTCATTATTTTTCGAATAATCTAATATATCAACTCTTTTACTAAGAGGTAATAGTAATAATAAATTATGTTTACTAATATTAACCATAGTTCCACTTATCTTAGCAGTAATGACAAGATTAGTTGTTTTATCACCAGATGATATAAAATGAGCAAAAGCATAATTAATACATATTTGTGCGTTTTTTTTATAAAAATTTCTATTTTTTAACATATTATTAAGTACTAAAGGTATATCATATTCATCACAATATTTTTGTGGCTTAATAAAAACTAAAGGACTTATTACATAGAATATGAATTGTGGATTAGGAGATAATAAATATAAATATGTTAATATAATTCTAGATTTATGAAAAAGACATAAACTGTTTTTATCAAACTTCATATCTTTACATATATCAATTAATTTTTCATATTGAAATTTTTTGGTTTTATAAGATATATCTAAAGGATCATTAAAAAAATTATAATTTAACATTTTTTCATATAATTTATTATTTGTTTTTTTAATTTTATTCATAAAATTATATCTTATTTGTAAATATTGACTAACAACAAAATCACCCTTTGATTTATTGATCATATTTCGATTACATAAACATTTTTCCTTTTTCATATCAAAATATTTTATTAATTCTTCATTATTATTTATATTATCTTTCTGATTATTTCTATCTAAAAGATTGATTTTATATTCCTTTAAATCATTTAAATTATTAGATACTTTTAAAGAATTCAATATAGATTTATTTTTATGTAAATTATATTTTTCATATAAATTATATTTATTAAATAAAAGAACACATTCAGGTTCATATTGTTCAAATGCATATAATTTGCTGTTCCAAAAGGTATAATATTTTGTTATATTATGATTATAATTTTTTATAAAAATATTTTTAAATATTCTATATACATATATTCTTTTCATAGATTTATGTAATTCACCAACAATAAAAACAACAGAAGCCATAAAAGATATTAGAATTATTCCAAGTGTATATTCGCTAGATGGTCTTATAGTAACATGGAAATCTCCAAAATATTTGTTATCAAATTTTTTTATAAATGAAACAGCATAATCATTTTTATTACAATTACCTCTACATTTATATTTAACATAACTATTATCATCATCATAAGTAAGATAATCGACATTATCATATTTATATGATCCTATATCTTTATCTTTATAAACATTATTTTTCTTTACATATATTATTTTATTATTCTCTTCTTTGTTTATGTCAATACTAGTACATAAAGTGCCAACTTTATCTCCAGATAGGTATGCTAGAATTATAGCATGGAAAATATTAAGTTGTCTCAGTTCGTGAATTAATTGGATATACACTGAATTTTCTTTATCTAGGCAGAACATCTAAAATAAAAAATAATTTTGGGGGGGGGAAAGTGTACGTGTCATAAATTGTAACTTTAAATGTAAACATAAATAAATAAATAAATAAATATATATATATGTATGTATATATATGTATATATATGTATATATTTATATTTATTCATTTTTGTACATCATTTCCAAAGTATAATATTATGATGAGATATTTTATCAAATACTTGTCTTCATTGAAGGGAATAAGATTATTCATCTCTTCAAGGGTTAACTTTATCTGTTTGTTAAGATGAAAGGTTATTTATTTAATATATGCTCATATATATATATATATATATATAATATATAATATGTATTTTTTTTTTTTTTTTTACCAGTTGTTTCAAAATTATTTGACTTTCCTTAAATAAGTCGCTTAAGTCAGCATACTCATAAAAATATTCATGAAGATCTAAAAGATTGGTGAGAAAGCTATATAGCTGAAAATTATAACAATTAAAATTATATAACATATCATAATGTGATCTAAGTATTGCAATTTTTAACAACTTGGATATATGTTTCCCACCACAATCAAATAATGCTTTAAAAAGTTTTGATAAAATAGATTCGAATTTTATATAATTAGTAGATGGAATAATAAATATTTCAAATATATCCATTCTTTTTATTTTTTTTTTATCTTTAATTTTGTTCATGTCTTTTTTTGTAATTTTCTTTAAATATGTTGTATAATCATATAACTCTTCATTTGTAAATGTACTTATCATATTTAAAAGAACAGAATCAAAATTAATATCTTTGTGTAATGAATAATTTTTTAATGGATTATATCTTGCGAATATTATATATTTAAAAATATTTTTTGTAAGATAAAGTAAATATATATTGGATATTATTTTATTTTCTATTGAAATAACATCATAGCTTTTTTTCGTATAATGAGTACTCCTACACAAAAAAAAAAATAAATAAAATAAAATAAAATAAAATAAAATAAGAAAAAAAAAAAAAATAGAATTATAATATGCGACATAAAATATTGTGAACATCATATATATTAAAATTTAAATAATCCATCTATAAACACACACACATATATATATATATATATATTTTATAAAAAGACATTTTGTTTTTTTGTTGAGAAATAAATTTGAACACACATAATAATATTTTCTTTTTCTCATTATTACTCTTTTATGTAGGAAAATATTTTGTTCATTGTCTTGACATACAATATTTTACTCTTACGTATCCATCCAATCAAATTATCCTTCATAAAAAAATGAGTATACATAGTGAAATAATTTTGAGAAACAAGATAAAAGAATGGTATTGATAATTTCATAGGGTCATCCATTCCTACAATATAATCTATTAGAAAGAATAATATTTGTTGATTATAATAAAAAACCTTAATTAAAAATACTTTATTATCTTGAACTTCAGATATATATTTATTTTTTATTTGCTCATAAGATTTTCTTAAATCATAATTATAAATATAAGTAATAACAGGATCAGCAATAGATATAATATCAGAACAAAATATTAAATGGTTAATATATTTTATTTCCTCATTAGCTATTATTATATATACATTATTATTTCTGAAATATTCTTTATTGTTTATATCTAGAGTTATATTTAGAAAATCATTTAACTTTTTTTTTTTATAAGTATCCTGAAAAGAAAAATATTTTAAATCAGCATATGTTCCATTATACTTATCAATATGAGATAATATATTTATGTTTGTAAAAGAGTTTGTAAAAAGAATATTTGTCCACATTTTTGGGTTATTGTTGAAATCATCTTTAAATATTTTACATTCATTTTCTTTATATATTATATTTTTTAATTTATCAAATATTCTTTTTTCACTCTCATTATTATGATCATACATATTATTATTATGATGATTGTGATTATTATGATTATGTTCTTTTTTTTCATCTTTTTTATTATCTTCCATAACCTTCAGGTTCATAAAAAACCTGTCAACCATTTTTATAGAACTATTATTGTATATATCCGAATTACCACTAACGTTAGGGTTAACGGTTTTGTCCTTACCTATTTCGTCATATGCATAATGGATACTATTTTCTTTCAAAAATTTTTTTAGTATTGAATTTTCGTAAGAATAAAAAGGTAAATTCTCTTCAGAGTTGCTACCATCCTGTTGATAGGAAAGATTTCCATCACATTTATGATTACCTTGAATGTTATCATTTCCTTGACAATTATTATAATACAAATGAATATCATGATAGTTTGTATAACTATTATAAGGTTCAGATTCAACGTTTGAAATAATATTATTTCTTTCTATCGATTTATCTTTTGTTAAAACATTTTGTATATTTCCAAATGTTGTAGCAGCTATTCCTAAACTATTACGATAAATACGTTTATTATATTTGTCTATATATTTATGATCCTTATTATAATTATAAGAATCAAAAAGACTTTGTTTTTTTTTTTTTTTATTATGATTTTTTTTTTTTTTTTTTATTTTATCCATATCTGTCTTTATCATATTAACTATTACAGGAGTATTCTTATCGACATCCGAATCGTTGGAATATTCTTCTGTATTATTATTATGATATAAATCAATAATTTTTTTATAATAATTTTTATATTCATATTCATTGGACTTATTATATATAAATGTATATCCATAAATACTAAGAAGATTCATTTCATCAAGGAACAAACAATTAATGCATGAACCTATAGCCAATGAAGGTGTAATATTCATTTCAATAAATGATTCTTTATTTTTTTTATATGTCATATAAAAATGCTCATCGAATTTAAATGTAGAATTAAAAGAAAAGCTAAATGTATTTTGAGGATCACAATCGTTATCATGAGTGTAATATATCAAATCATTATATTCTTTTTTAACACATATTATTCTATTATTTTTTTCAGAAGTATGTACTAAATATTCATAATCCTTGTCCATATATATAGACACACTACTATTCAAAGACGAAGTATAATTATAAGAAGTATTTTTTCTTTTTTTATTATTTTTCTTATCATTTATCTTGTAATATTTAATATTATTATTCTTATGATCATCATCATTATTATTATTGCATGATGTTATTATAAAAAGGAAAAAAAAAAATATATATATATATATATACATATATAAATATGACATATTTTTAAACCCAACAACATTATAAAGAAAAAATATATATATATATATATATATATATATTAAAATTATAATTTACATATTTCAACTGAAGAAAAATATACATATATATTGTTTTGTTTCACCGAATGGAAAAGATCACATTTTTTATTTATCATATACCCAAAATGATCAAAAATATAATAAAATATTTTTTACCTTTTAACACATACACATATATATATATATATATATATATATATTTATTTATTTATTTTTTTTTTTATTTATTTTTTTTTTTAGTAGACAAATTATTTAATACATTATATGAGTGACTGGAGGATAAGTTAACCAGAAAAAAAAAAAAAAAAAAAAACATATACATTATGCATAAAATATTATTTAAGTTTATTTTTTATTTTATTTTATTTTAATTTGTTTTGCTTATAATTATT
>NC_031489.1:617032-620674 GCF_001602025.1 Plasmodium gaboni | reverse complement strand
TGTGTAATACGTATATATGTGTAATACATACATAAGTGTAATATATATATATATATATATGTGTAATGCATACATACGTGTAATATATTTTTACACATAATATAATACGATTCATAAAGAGAAAATTTCAAACATATTTTATACATATACATATATATATATATATATATTTTTTTATTTTTTTTTTTTAGAAAAACATAAATATTTTCTTAAAAATTATATAAAACTTACTGTTTGAGTCAACGGCACTTATAAATTTTAATAAGGAAACAATTAATACTAAAATGTATGGCTTAATTTGTTTCATTTTTGAATTATATATATGATAATAAAAAAAAAAAAATTAAATAAATAAATAATAAATATAAAAATATGTTTTATTTATATTTTAAGATATATATATAAAAGGAAAATATTGTATATAACTGTAAGTTAATACAAACAAAATTAAAAAAAAAAATATATGTATATAAAGAAATAAAAAAAAAAAAAATTATATTATAATATATAAATGTATTAAAAAAATAAAAATTTTAATTTACATATATTATAATATATGAAAAATTCTAAATTATTTTCATAAAAAAAAAAAAGCTCTTTTTTTTTATTTTAAGAATATTTTTAACTTAAAATAAATAATAATATTTATTATATATATATATATATATTATATTTTTATTTTTTATTTTGAGGCAGTATTTTACTATTTTTACTGCTTATTTAAATATATATAAATATATATTTTTTTTTTAAAATATATATTTTCTTGTATTTTAAATATATATATTCTTGTTTTTCTTTTATTTATTTATTTTTTTTTTTTTTATTATTATTATATTATATATTTTATTTATTGTTTTTTATTTTGTGTGATCTCTTTTTTTACATATATATATATTATTATTTATTATACGTATATCCATATTTAATTTATTATATATATATTTATTTACATGTAAAATAAAAAATAATATTATTATATTATATATAAATAATAAATATAATTTTTGATAATTATATATTTTTTTAAAGAATTTTATTATTTAGCATATTATCATATTGTACATATTATATATATTAATAAATATATATATATATAATTTTAAATATATTTATTATATATATATAAATATATTTACAACAATTTTCTTAAAATTTGTACTTATATATATAATAAAATATTTTAAGATATATATTTTTATATTATTTATTTTAATATTCCTCTTTTAAGAGAATAACGACCGATATTTTATCTTAATATTATGTGCTTATTAATTTAACTTTTTTTCACCTTAACAATTTTTTTTATACCTCTAATATATTCCCCATATAAAAAATATATTATATATATGTACATATATATATGCGTATATTATATATATATATATATATATATATATTTATTTATTTCAATGAAAAAAAAAAAAAAAAATATTATAATATATATGTATAATATTATTATTTTGTATTAATTATTAAAACTGTTTCCTTTTTGCCCCCACTTCTTTTTTTTTTTTTTTTTTTTTTTTTTTTTTTTATTTTCTCTTAAGGGTCTAAAATATTCTTGTAATATGAAAAGAGATCAATATATTCTTAAAAATAAAAATTAAAACAAAAAAAACAAGTTGCATGTCATGATATATTTAGTGCTTTTATAAAATATATAATACAACAAAATAATAATATATATTTATATATAAAATATATATATTAAAAATTAAAAAAAGGAAAATAACTCCTTTAAAAAATTATATATAATTAATTATCCCCTCAATAGTATATGTAATAATATTATATATATTATTATTATTATTATATTTTTGTTATACATACCAAAAAAAGAAAATTTTTTTTTTTTTTAATAATAGTTTTAAAAAAATATTAAATGAAAACATATTTAATATTTTTTAATATTGTTTAAAATAAAATATATAATAAACAATTATTATAAAATGTATTACCAAAAAAATTAAAAGAAAAAAAAAAAAAAAAAAAAATTATATATATATATATATATATATATATATATATATATTTATATGTATTATTTTATTTAAATGTACATATTATTATCTTATAATATTCGAATAAACTACTGCCCAATTTTACAACACATACATTTTTAAAAGATTAAAAAAAAAATTTAAATACATATATTAAAAATATTAAAAATATTGAAAATATAAAAAATATTAAAAAAATATTTTTATTTTATACATATATGTTTTATTTTCCCTCATCAAGTTCAATAATTAAATACTGATAAAATATGTTTTTCACTTGACTTTTTGAATTTTTATTTATATAAAGAAAATTTTGTTCATTTATTTTGTGAATGTCTATATTATTATGGTTCGAATTAGATGAGGAATCAGAAGAGAAAATATTATCATCCATTTCATTACTATTATTATTTATTGATAAGTTATAAATATTTTTATCCTTTTTATGTTCTTTAGTTGTGTTATTCATATATGGAAATATTTCATCATGATGATGATGATCCTTATTATTATTATTATTATATGTTAAGTTTAATTTTTTAACATTTAAGGTTGTATTAAAAAATTGTATGTTATTAAAAATTTTATATTTAAAAATATAATGATATTTTTCTTGTTGTAATAAAATTTTATAAATATGATTAAAAAAATTATCTGTAATTTTATTTATATCTATATATATAATATTATAACAATTATATTTTAGTGTGGATTCTTCTGTGATATTAATTAAGTATCTGATATTATTTTTTAATAAGATAATATTATCATATATACTTAATTCACAAGGTGATAAAAAAGATGAATCTGGTATGATAATTGAAAAATTATTATTTTTATAAAAGTATTCTAATATATATAATATATCTACACTATTGTTAGTTCTACTCATTATACTTAATAAAAAGAAGCTCAGAATAAATGATTTTAATGGACATGTTATATATTTCTTTTTTAATAATTTATATAATAAATATATAATATTTTCAAACCCTATACTACCATTATATATATTCCCATTAAATGAAAAAACATCTCTTGTTACATCTTTGATTAATTGCTTAATATCAGGATATAAATGATTATTTTTTATTTTTCTTATAATTTTTAATAATAAAAATTTATTTTTTAATAAATGTTTTTTATATATATATAAATTATTCTCATCACATATTTTTTCAATCTTATCATTTTCGTTATGAAATGTTATTTCAATACAATCCCATATTTTATGAATAATATTACTAGTAATGTTATCATCACCCACCTTACTTGTTTTCTTTTTTAACTTTAATAAAAAAATTAAATCATACAAAACATTCATTTGAATCTTTTCTGCTGTAATCTTACTTTTCCTATATTCATTCTTAATATTAAAATTAGAAATATAACTTATCTGTTCATTATATAATGATAATATGTTCGAACAGCTATTTAGCTCATTCCTTTTGTTCTTTATTTCGCTCGTGCTAAATATACTTTCCTTTCTAACATGTTCTGCATATTCATCGTTTTCTAAGTCTTTCAGGTCCGCAATCAACTTGTCAACATTCATGTTAGAAAAAATATACATATATATAAATATATATATATATATATATAATATAACTATAAATTATATATACATATTTTATATGAA
>NC_031489.1:588635-616732 GCF_001602025.1 Plasmodium gaboni | reverse complement strand
TTATTTATTTATATATTTTCACAATGATATTTGATGCGCCATATTTTCTTTTCTTAACATTTTTTTTTTTATTTTTTATTTTTTATTTTTTTTATTTTTTATTTATTTTTTTTATTTTTCAATTTTTATTTTTTTCGTCTTCATCAGAGGTAGCCATAATTTTTTCCTCAATATCATCACAATCGTATTCAATATTTTCCACATATGTATCAAATAAACTATACTCTGAATATATTGATGTAAATCTAAATCCATTAGCACCATCAATAATTTTTAATAATTTAAGAACACTAAATTTATCTTGTATATCTAAGAGAGCAAAATTTATTAAGTTATAATCTTCCACTGTTTCACAAATATATTCATTTAATTTTAGAAACTTATTTGAATATTTTTTATAATTTTTTTTTTCATTTTTTATAATATCATGAAGAAAAGGATCTTGTTTTGATTCATTATAATTTATATTATCTGTTTGCGTCACATTATTATTATTATAATTGTGTACGTTTGTATTTTTTGTTTTATTGTTTATATTTTCATCATCTGATGAAGAATAATTTTTATATGATTCATAAAGTATTAGTTGATTTAAATTTTGTGCTTCTACATAATAACTTAAAGGGAATTTTAGATCATGTTTAAAATATTTTAAAAGATCAATTTTTGAAAATACATTAACATGAGGTAATTCGAGATGTATTTGACTACATAAAGATAAAAGTAAAGAACTAATATATTTATAACCATCTGAACATAAGGTACTATCAACAATATGAACAGAAGTTAATCTACAATTTAATTTATTTAATTTTGAAATTATATTTTTTAAAGCATCATTATGTGTATATAATTCTACCTGTCCTGGTGTATCAATAATTAAATAACAATCTTTATATAATTTTAATTTTTCTTCTAACCAATCAATATTAATTAATAAATATTCCATACAATATATCAATGTACCATTTGGTCCTAATCCCATATCTGAAAATACTTTTTCTATATCTATTAAATCGCTTATATTTATATCTGCTTCATATATATCATTTTCAATAAATGGATCTAAATTTATAATTACTGTTTTTCTATTTATTTGTTTTAATATATGGGTTACTCCAGCAACGTATGTTGATTTGCCTGACCCAGGAGGACCAATAACAAGCTGCCCATACCACATACTCAAAGGTATTATGAAAAAAAAAAAAAAAAAAAAAAAAAATACATATATATATATATATATATATAATATTCTAATTCTCAACCAAATATTTCATTTATAATATAAAAATATTATTGTATACAAAAAAAAAAAAATATATATATATTTCCTATAAGGGTTGCTATGATTTAATATATATTTAATATTAAAAATATTATGTTATGGATATTTTTAAGGTTTTTTCATTTTATTTTTTTATTATATATATATATATATATATATATATATAAATATATATAATATATATTTTTCTACATATATTCACGCATCTGTATTTAAATATATATATATATATAATTTCTCATATATTATTTTATATATATATGCATCAATATTAATTTATCACCTATATTTATAATTATTTACTTTATTTTTTATTATATACATAAAAAAATGTATACCAAAAAAAATATATACATATATAAATAAATATAATAAATATTTATATCTTATTAATATTATATATTATCATCTATATTGAAATAATATATATATATATATATATATATATATATATATATTATAAAATAAATAAACAATACAAGCTTTGCTTTATTATTTTTTTTATAGAGGTACTTTCAATTGATTCCAAGAAAAAATAAATAAATAAATAAAAAATAACTTATATAATATTTTTTTTACAATATATATATTATATATATGTAGAAAAAATTTTTAAAAAAACATATAACTGATTGTCACATATAATTTAATATTTATAGTATATGTTTATAAAATATATGAAAATATAAATGTTTATTTTAAAATATATTTCTTATGAATAATTTATTAAGGAAAAAATGAGCGAAGAAGAAGATAATCAATCCAATAATATTTCGCTAGATCGAAATACCGTATCAGATGAAGGTACAAATATTACCAATGAACGTACAAAAAAAAAAAAGCTAGATAATATAATAAATGAGGAAAATAATAAAAAGATAAAATTAGATAATAATTGTAATGAACAAGACGATAATGAAAAAACCTTATATGATAATAACAAGATAAATGAAGATAATATTGTTGATAAAGATAATAAAAATATGGATTATAATATAACTAATAATAAAAACTTAAATAAGTATAATGTTAACGTAGAAAATAATATTTTAAGTAATAGTACAAATATCGAAAATAATATATCAACTAAAGAAAATAATAATATTAATAATAATAATGTTCAATCTAATAGTCATACAAGTGTCGTCACCAATAATGATGACGATTCAATGATCAACAAATTGACCAATCAAAGATACAGTCAGAGGTATCTACAACTTTTAGAAGAGAAAAAAAAGTTACCAGCATGGAGTGCTAAAAAGAACTTTTTAAAATTACTTAAGAAAAATAATGTACTAATTATCGTTGGAGATACAGGTAGTGGAAAGACAACACAAATATCCCAATTCGTTTTAGAATCAAAATATACAGAAAAAAAATCTATAGCTGTTACACAACCAAGAAGGGTAGCAGCTATGAGTGTAGCTGCGAGAGTATCAGAAGAATTAGATGTTGAATTAGGTACTTATGTTGGCTATACCATAAGATTTGAAGATAAATCTAGTAATAAAACTATAATAAAATATTTAACTGATGGTATGTTATTAAGAGAATCTATGAATGATCCTATGCTAACAAGATATAATGCTATAATATTAGATGAAGCACATGAAAGGACGTTAGCTACTGATATATTATTTGGTGTCATTAAAAATATTCAAGAAAAAAGAAATGATTTAAAATTAATAGTAATGTCTGCAACTTTAGATGCAGAAAAGTTTCAAAAATTTTTTAATGATTCAAAAATTTTAAATATACCAGGAAGATTATTCCCTGTAGAGATATTTTATACACTACAAGCTGAAAAAGATTATGTAAAGGTTGTTATTAGAACAGTATATGATATACATATAAATGAGGATGAAGGAGACATATTGGTCTTTTTAACAGGTGAAGAAGAAATTGAAATGACAAAAAAAGAAATTGAAAAAGTTGTTTCAAGAAATATGAATGCTGGTCAATTGGTTGTACTACCTTTATATTCATCTTTACCACCAGCACAACAACAAAAAATCTTTGAACCACCACCAAAACCTAGATATAAAGGTGATAAAAATGGAAGAAAATGTATATTAGCAACAAATATTGCTGAAACATCTATAACTATTGATGGTATTGTCTATGTAATTGATCCAGGATTTTCAAAACAAAAAGTATATAATCCTAGAGCACGTATTGAGTCATTACTAATTGCACCAATATCTAAAGCTTCTGCTCAACAAAGAGCTGGAAGAGCTGGTAGAACTAAACCAGGGAAATGTTTTAGATTGTATACTGAAAAATGTTTTGAACAAACATTACCAGAACAAACATATCCAGAAATATTAAGATCTAATTTAGGTTCAGTTGTTTTAAATTTAAAGAAATTAGGTATAGATGATTTAGTTCATTTTGATTTTATGGATCCACCTGCTCCAGAAACATTGATGAGAGCATTAGAACAATTAAATTATTTGGGTGCTCTAGATGATGAAGGAGATTTGACAAACAAAGGACATTTAATGTCTGAATTTCCTGTAGATCCTCAGCTAGCCAAAGTATTAATTGAATCCCCAAATTATTCATGTTCTAGTGAAATATTAACTATAGCTGCAATGTTATCTGTTCCTAATTGTTTTTTAAGACCAAAGGTAAAGGCTAAAGAAGCAGATGAAATGAAAATGAGATTCTCACATTTAGATGGAGATCATTTAACCTTACTTAATGCATTTCATGCATATGTAAAACATGCACTTGTTGATACAAATGAATCAAAAAAATTTTGTTTTGAATATTATTTAAATCATAGAGCTATGACATCAGCTCAAAATGTAAGACAACAATTATTAAGAATTATGGAAAGATTAAATTTAAAAATTCTTTCTATTAAACCTTCAAGTCCTGAATATTATATAAATATTAGGAAGGCTTTATTAAGTGGATTTTATCAACAAGTAGCATATAAAACAAGTAAAGGATATTACATTACTGTTAAAGATATACAAATGGTTACTTTACACCCATCTACTGTGTTTCAAATGAATCCAGAATGGGTTATATATCATGAACTCTTATTAACTAGTAAAAATTTTATTAGAACTGTAACAAAAATTGAGGGCAAATGGCTCCTAGAAATAGCTAGAAATTATTATAGCTTAGAAGACCTTCCGAATAGTGAAGCAAAAAATGAGTTGAAAATGTTGCATAAAAAATTCTTGAACCATTAAACAAAAAAGTATATGAAATATATTTTTTGATACTTCTAGGAATGGAATTTTATATTTTAAATATAAATAAATAAATAAATATATATATATATATATATTTATGTGTGTATTTTATTTTTTTTGTCAAATGGATAAACACATTGAATAAAATAAAAAAATAACAAATTGTAAATGATACACAAAAGTGTCCTCTTTATATTAACATTTTTTTATATATCCTTAACCATATTTTTTTTTTTTTTTTTGGAAATAATTTTTTGAATATTTATACATATATATAATATTATATATATGTTTTTTTTTATTTTTTTTTTTTTTCTAATTTTATATTTTTTTAAAATAAAAATTCGAACACATAAACTGTTTCCTTGAATTTTGTTTTAATATAAAAATAAATATAAAAAAAAAATTAACGTATCATAATATTGGTTACATATGATATATAAATGAATTTAGTTGCTGTGTTATCAATTGACATTAAAAATAAATATTTAATTTTATATAATACCTTATAGATGTTATATTTTTGTATAACAGTTATAATTTTTAAATATGAAATATATATTATCATAAAATTTATATTTATACTTTTTGGTAATATATAAAATATTAGGTTTATTTTTAAAAATGGTACATTTGGTTGATTTAAAAAAAAAATAAAATAAAATAAAATAAAATAAAATAAAATAAATAAAAAAATAAAAAATAATAAAAAAAATAATAAAAAAAATAATAAATAATTATCTATTTCATTTTTATATTAATTTATATTTTATATAAATGATAATATTCCATACAATATACTATAATTTATATAATATATTCATCAAAATATATATATATATATATATATATATATTTATTTATTTATTTATTTATTTATGTATCCTTTTATATGAAACCATTTCTAAACCGTTTGGGCCCATAGCTTCGCAGCTGCTATACATTCATTCAAAAATTTCGTCATTTCGTCCTTATTTTCATTTGCTAAAATATTATTTAATTGTGCTTGATTTATAAAGGTTGCATTTTTAAAAGATGTTAACAATTTTTTTATAATATTTTTATTACTAAATTTATGTAAGGTTATATTAATAGAATTCCAGTTTATCATTGTATTTCCCCTTTCAGCTATTAATTGTATACCTATATAATATTTTGTAGAAGACGCAATTTCTAACGGTTGAACATAATCAACTCGAACTTCAATAGATTGATTTAAATTTTTAACATTAACATTATGTTCTTTTTTATAAGATAAAAAGGTATCATCTGGTATTAAATTCATGGGTTCATTACCATATATTGGTCTATGCACATATAAAATAACTTTTTTAATAACACCTAATTGAACAGGACATTTAATATCAATAAGTACTGTACCAATTTTTTGGTCTACACATTTTAATTCACATTTAGGATAATATACTTGGGTTGGATAATAAGGATGAAACGTTGTTGCACCATTTAAATTATTATTATTATTATTATTATCATTTAAATTAGATGATTTATTTTTATTTATATTATCTTTTTCATTAGATTCATTTGTATTACTTTCAATACCAATTAGTGTTAAATATGGAGCTAGAGGTCCAGGTTCTAAATTTTTCAAGATTTTTGTTTTAAATTCTTGTTGACAACCTAAGATAGCTAAAGAAGCTTCTTTAAAAGCAGATTCTGCTTTTTTCTTCCATTCAGTATCTGGTTCTTTATCAGGATGTAAAATATGTTTTAATCTCTTACCAAAAGATTTTAGTTGTTCTTCTGTAATATTTCTAGGATTAATACCTAATATATAAAATGAATGTTTTTTAGGTGAATTTTTATCAAACCATGTATATTCATTATATCTATCAATAATAAATTGAACAGCTTTTCTCTTATCATCTAGCTTTTTTGTTAATTCCATTTCTTGTTGCAATTTACGTTGTATTTCTGCATCATAACTTGTTTTTAATCTTTCTAATTTTTCTTTAGCAAAATGTAAATCTTTATTCTGTGTCATTTCTTCACTTAATAATAATAATACTTCTGTATATACTTGTTCTATTTTTTCATTATCTACATCTATGTTAAGATTTAGTATAGAATTAATACTATCATATTCAGATTTATTTAATATATTATTATACCAAAAATTTTGTTTATATATAATAGAAATAATAATTGGCTCAATGTTATTTAATTTTGTATACATATCATCTATATGTTCATGTGCTTTCTTTTTAGGATCATTCATTTCGTAAAGAATATCTTTTTTGTCAAATATACTTTTTCCTATGTTTAATATATTTTTTATTTTCTCAAATCTATTCTTAACAGTTTCAATATCACTGGTATTTTTCATTTTTAAAATATTTTTTACAATATATAAAAAATCACTACAGTTAGATTCACTAAAATTATCATCTATATTTTTAATATCTTTAATTAATTCTTCAACATAAGTTTTTGACATGATATTCATAAATGATGTATTTTCATTGTTCATATTGTTTATATCATTCATATCTTTTGTATGATTCATATCATTCGTATCATTAGTATCATTGCTATCATTCAAATCATTCATATCATTTAAACCTCCGTCAGTTGCATATTTTCTTTTCTTATTTGGAAGTATATTGTCTTTATTTACATATGGTACATTCAATCCATTATTTAATTCGTTGTTAAATAAAGAAGGGTTATATAAAAAGAGTTCATCAATGAAACTTACTAAGGATTTCAAAAAAGTATCACAATTTTCTTTACTTAATAATAAATTAGCCTTTTTTATTATGGAATATATAAACCCAAAGGATTTGTATATATAAAATAAATCTTCGACTGTTTTCTTATACATTAATTCTTCATCATTTAATTCTTCAATAAAATTCTCGTAATATATTCTCTTCAGTTCAGCTTCATTCATAGTATTTACTTCTTCATTATTAATTACCATCTTGAATAACCTGTGTGTTCATAATATATAAATATAATAAATGTGTTAAACCAGTTTCTTACATTAATATGTACTAATTTTTTTTTTTTTCCCTTCAAAATGAATATATTTATAAGTATACATATATATATATATATATATATGTTTTTTTTTTTTTTTTTTTTTTTTTTTTTTTTTTTTTTTTTTTTTTTTTTTTTTTTTTTTTTTTTTTTTTTTTTTTTGCTAGTTTATATAAAAATAAAAAATTAAAAAAAATAAGGCAAGATCTTAAATGTCAATTTTTATTAATGTATTAAATAAATCAAATTTAAAAAATTTTCAAAATGTAATAATACATATAATATATATAAATAAATATTGGAATATTTGATCTATTTTTGATATTATATATATTTGTGTAATAGTCAACAAAGAGCACATATTAGTATATTCATATGCATTACCATATATATATATATATATATATATATATTATATATACATATTTCATTTCATTTTTATTATAATTTATTTTTTTTTACACATTTAATGTTAAATAAAAATACAAATATATTGTACTTCATACATTATCATAATTATTATAACATTTTCATCTCATATTTTAAAATGTAGTAATTTTTTTTTCTCCTACTATTTTATAATTACATTATTAGAAAATTCGATATATTTATTTTAATCCCTTTTTACAAATACATTACACATTAATGTATGTAATATATATATATTATATATATATTTGTATTTATATAGTATTAAAAAGAAGCATAAGAAAAATAATTGAAAAAAATGAACTATTTGTCTAAATAATATTTTGTACTAGTTAAAATTTTTTTCAAAATATTTAAAAAGCATATAACTTTATTAACATGTATATATTGAGTATCTATTTTTCTTACATTTTATTCAAGATAAATATAAAAAAAAATAAAACTATATATATATATAAAATAATACACTTCAATATATCCAAGCAATATATATGTATTATATATGTATTATTTTATTTATTTTTTTTTTTAATTATATATATGTTACTTCTTGATTAAAATATAACATATTATATATTTATATATATATAATTATTAATTCGTTTATTTTCCTTTTTATCTTTATAATGAGATTTCTCATTTATTCTTATTAACGCATATATGTAATTCCAATTATGAAACATTTTTTCTTTTAAGTGTTCATAATTTTCCATACAATTATATGTATGTTTATATATTCTCATTAATGTACAAAAATTATAATTCATTTGACTGAAACATACTTCATATTTTCTTATTTGTCACTTCAAATCTACATTAATACTTCAAAAGTTCTAATTTATTAAAAAGGAAAAAATAAAATAAAAATATATACTGATAAAATTGATTGAAAAAAAAAATAAAATAAAAATATATACTGATAAAATTGATTGAAAAACAGATAATTCAGATTTATGAATATACATACATATTATATAACAATTACATGTATATATTAATACAATTTATTTGATAAAGTAGCAAGTGTTATGATAAAATATATATATATATTTATAAATTTATAATGTATTATAATATTGCAGATACATTTGTTTTTATTTTCATATAAGGTATATTTTCTTATTTCGGAGAATGAAAAAAATCAAATATAATAAAATATATATGTTAAATAAAAATATAAAAGATGAATAAAACACACAAAACACTTAACTAATATATATTAATATAAGTGTACATTGTTTATATAAATATATATATGTCTTTATTTTTTCATTATAGTCAGGTTAATTATTAATATATTTTAAAAGTTCGGGTAAATATTTTATGAACCGTTCAGGAAGAATTTCCTTTTTTTTTTTTTTTTTTTTTTTTTTTTTTTTTTTTTATTTTTTTTTATTTAAAAATAAAATTAAATTTATTTTTTAATTTTTAAAAAAAAAAAAAAAAAAAAAAAAAAAATTGTGTTGTCTGTAGATCCTTTCCCCTTTTGTAATTTATAAGTATTTATCTAAAATGAATTAAATAACAGTATATAATAAAAAGAATAAAGTGAATTTATTTGTATGCGACATTCATTAACTTGTGTTATATTATAAATTGTCATGCTATTTGGTATATATTTTTGTGATTTCTACATTAAAAATGAGATATGTATTTTTTCAATTATGAGGTATCCTGATATACTAATATGACGAATATATCTGTATACAGAAAAAAATCAAAAAAAATATTAAATTAATAATTATTATTTAAAATATATAAATGTATATATTTTTTAGTACAACTGGAATATATATATATATATATATATATATATATATATATTTATATTCATATTTGTGTGTGCTTCGTGTTTTTCTATTTTACCTTTAAATATATATATTATATATATCCTTCACACTTATAATTATTACCTTTATCTTTAAAAATAGTCATTCGAATCCTTTATTAATAATTGTATATTTTCATTATATTACAAATATGAAAAATTCCAAATATATATTTTTCTATTTATTAAATAATTCATTTTATATTCCACATAAAGGGATTCATATACATTTTGTGTATATGTATAATAATTTATATATCATTTCATGTTTTCTTTTTTTTTTCTCTTTTTCAATATTTAAAAATATGTATACATGAAATACATCATTTTATATATTATTAAAAAAATATATGTGAATAAAAAAATATGAATAATTATGAAGAATCATGACCATGGGGTCAATGGTCGTAATATACGTAAAATAAATATATCCGAATTATGTAATGATTGATAAAATAGTCCATCAAATTGTGTGGTCTTCTTTAGAAAATAAAAAAAAAACATAAGAATAAAAAATGTTACATTGCTTCCTATGATAAATAACTGCGAATATTTATATAAATCACTAGTTTTCATACCTTTATCATAAAAATCATCAATATCTTTTGGAGGATTTTTTAGACATCCTTCTATATTCATTTTTCTAATTTTTTCTATAACATCGTGATTATATATCAAACTTTTATATAATATACAAATGTTTATATTATTAAAAGTGCATTGTGTATAATTTTTGTTATTTAAATCAGGAACAAATGTAAAATAATAATGATTTTTTAAAAATTTTAAGTCATTACATTTACGAACATAATTTAAAGAATCACTTGCTTTCCTATCTACCATATCACTTGTACAGGCTGCTATTCTTCCTTCAAACAATCTACAATTATTAGCAACAAAACTACCTTCTACGTTTAAACGATTTCTACACCATAAATTTGGAGTAGTATATATAGTAATAATATTAAATACATTTATAATAAACCAAAATATAATTAACAAGGCTAAAAGCCAAGGGAACCATTTCACTGTGCATCCAATTCTTTCAATCCATTTTCCTAATGACATAAAATCATTTATTGTAAAATTTGAAAGTATGGAACATATTCTTGATAATAGAAATGAAAATACACATATGAAACTTATTAGAGTAAGATATATTAATAAATCGGTTTGTATAAAATTAATATATTCATATTCACAATAATAATTTATAAAAAAGTTAAATGATTTCAATAATTGTTGAAATATTAATGTACAAACAATACTTAGACCTGTAAGAAAAGATAAACAGTTATAATAAAAACTAGCTCTCCAACTAGGTCTTCTATAATTCCAATTTATATAAAACTCTTTAATCATATGACCTATATTCCCACTTTTCTTTTTTTTTGTGTGATCCATTTTTTCTAAAACTAGTTGATACAAGAAACAAAATATATATATATTCACTGCTTGATTTATTTAGTCTATTTCATTTTTTGTTTTTTGAGATTCTATATATATATATATATATATATATATATATGTATAAGTATGTGAGTATTTGAATATATTGATAATTTATTATATATATATATATATATATATTATTAAAAAATTGATTGATCTATATTAAAAATATGCATGATATAATTGAATTAAAAATTAATTATTCTTTTACTGTTATATGATTATGGTGTATGGAGAAAACCACTATTTTTTTTGCACCATTTTTAAAATTTTTTTGAATACATAAATTTATATATAATAAAGATAATATATTATTTATTAATTATTTTATTTTTTTATTATATATTGATCATTATTTATTTTGATGTCTAAATGTTTTATTCAAAAAATTAAAAAAAAAAAAAATAAGTAAATACAAAATTATTATTATGTAAATATGCATATTAATTATATATTTATAGAAGAGTACAAAATTTCCTAGACCTAATAAATAATCTGAGAAATTTCTAACAAAGATAATGTGAATACTAAAAATATCAATAGTTCTAAAAAATTTAGTGTTTATAATATGTACTATTATATAGTATCTTCATTGATTATATTTTTCACATGGAATAAAATATAAAAATATGTTAGTGCATCTATGTGCATATTTAAAATGGTTATATAAAAATATATAAATATATATATATATATATATATTTCTTGTTTTTGTTTATTTTTTAAACTGTGGTTGGGTTTTAGAAAAAACAAAAGTGCAAGGTGTAAATGAAAATAAGAGGCATATAAACCTTAAAATGAATTAAAAAATAAAATGTGACTTAAAAAAGAAACTATATATATATATATATATATGTATATATTTATAATACATCATATTTGAATAAACAAAAAATTAAAAGCAAATCATTTATACATATATGTAAGAATAATATTCTTTTGCATTGTTTTGGTATAAGGCATTATATATTATGAAGCATATGAACATTTAAATATATATAAATATATATATATATATATATATATATATATATTATTATCTCCATGTGTCTAAAAGCCTTGTAAATTTAAAAAAAAAATTTAATCTGTCTTCATTCATAATGAATGATGAATCTACAGGTGTATTTATTTTTATAACTATAAAAAGTGTAAATAGTACTAATGTAGTAATAAACCAAAAGAAAATAATAGATAATGAGAATAAGTAAATATTACTTTTTTTGTTTGATTGTTCTAAAAAATATTCTTCTGTTAGTTCTAGTGTATTACCAGAACATTGAGGAAAAGATTCCCATGTTGTTTGTTTATTTTTTATAAAATCGACAAAAAAGTCACATAATTTCTTGTCCTTTAATGAACATGATTCATTTGGCGACGAACGAACAAGAAAAAGGAGACTTTGAACTTTTAAAATATTAAAATCGTTGCAAGCGTCATTTTTTGTTAATTTTATAATATCTTTGCTAATTTCACATCCTAAAAAATAATAAATAAATAAATATATATATATATATATATATATATATATATAATGTGGCATATATCAATTTGTAATAAAAATGAGATAATATAAATATATAAATACATATATGTTTTATTTTATTTTATTTTATTTTATTTTATTTTATCCTACCTGTATGATTACTTTGAACCAAGAAACAGTTATGTAGGGCATCCATTCCATAAATATTATAAGTTAATCCACACCATAAAGAAGGATTAAAAAATATAGTTAATATACTTATAATTAAAAAGAAGATCCAACATATATATAATAATGATAGTACCCATGACATATATTTTATAAGAAAACCTACAATAGTATAATAAATACCTAGGTTGAAAAATTCACTGTTTGTAAAATTAGAATATAAATATGTTAGACGAGAAAAAAAAAAATTAAGAAATCCCATCAATATAACAAATATAAATATAAACATATAACTTCTTTTTAATGATGATATTTTTGATGAGCTACAATAATGATTACTAAATGATTCATTAGATATTAAAAAACGAATAATTATAGTATAACATAAACCAAATAGTAACAATATATAAAATATACTAAAGAATAAACTATATCTCCATACATATTTCTTTTTTTTCCAATTCGACAAAGCAAACTTATTTTCTATAAATGAATTTAATTTTTCTAAATATAGCATTTTTTTTTTTTTTTATGACATTGTATTATGATATTATTTCATAATAATTAAATAATATACATATAATATATATATATATATATATATATATATATATATATATTAAATAAATGATATATTAATCATATGATAAATGCATATAAAAAATATATATAAATATATATATTAATTTTTTTTTTTTTTTCTTTACGTAATTGTAAGTTATATATTATGCTCTTTTATAAAGAATTACATAAAAATAAGGAAACGTTAAAAAAAGTTTTAAAGAAAAAAAAATATATAGATCTACACTACACACATATTTACACTCCTTTATTTATGATTTACAATATATTATTTTATATAACGTTTACAAAAAAAGACAATTATCTTGTTCAGAAATTTTTTTAATTTGTCCTAGTGAAGTATTAAAGGAACTAATATAATATGTATATGTGTATTAGCACATATATATAATATATCGTATATAATTTTTTTTTTTTTTTTTTTTTTTTTTTTTTGAACGTAAGGATGTTATAGGATTAGTAATAAAAATAAATTACTTTAATATAACAAAGTTAATAAGTATAATTAAATATATATATATATATATATATTGTGAGTGGTTTTTATATTATTATGTAGGTATTAATTTTTGTTATAGGAAAAATATATATATAATATATATTTTATAAACTATAAGATAGTAATAAAATTATATTATTATATATATATATATATATATATATATATATATATATATATTTTTTTTTTTTTTTTTTTTATAGTATAATGAATATATATAATCATGTTCTCTTAATCATTACTCTAAAGAATATCTATACTTGTAAATATATAAATAAGGCTATACAAAATAATATAAGTAAATTCGTTCTTTATATAGATAATAAAATTAATTCACAGTTTCATCATAATATAAATAAAAATTATAATTTGATTGTAAAGAAAAAGATTTATAATAAAATACAAGAGGGAAGAAAAAAAAAGAATATAATTAATAGTAGAAAAAGATATATTTACGATGAGAAAATAAAAAATGGATTTCAGAATTTTATAACATTAAATTATTCATATATTAATAATTATAATATGATAAAAAAAAAGAATAAAGGCTTATCTGAATGTTTATGGAATAAAATGACAAAAACAAAAAGAATAAGAAATAAAGTAGAATTAGATTCATCAAGTGAAGAAAATATAATAAAAAATGGATATAGTAATGTTATAAATAATTCTCCTATTATTATAAAAGATTATGACAAGAGATGGATAAAGCTCGATGTTTCTACGAAAGATTTAAAATTAAGATACTGTTTATTAATTGGTCAAGAATTTTGTTTTAGTGAAGTGGAAAGGAATATGTATATTGGTTTAGTAAATATAAACAAAATATATTTATTTAAAGAAACGGAAGAAAATATATTTTATCAATGTTTATATGATGATGACAATAATAATAATAATAATAATGTGACATTTTTTCAATATAGTAATAAAGAAGATAAAAATATTGTGAAGAAAAGTAAAAGTGATAATCACCACAACGAAGTTTATAACTTTTTTAATTTACATTTCCCTTTAAATGAAAATATCGAAATATGGAAAAAAAAAGACAAAAGAATGAAAGAAATAACAAATAAAATATCAGGTTTAAGAATATTAAAAACAGATCCTGTGGAATCTTTTTTTTCATTCTTATGTTCAACAAATAATAATATACCAAGAATAACATTAATGATAGATTCTTTAAGAAGACGTTATGGTAAATTTATTGCAACAGTTGTGTTTACAAATGGTGATATTATAATTAAGAGGGAAGATCAAAATGTAAATGTCAATAATATAATCAAGTTAAAAAATCAACAACATTCTAATGAGATCAACAGGTGTAATAATACATATATAAAAGGAGATATTCAAAATGGAGAGTGTAAAATAAAAGATGGAGTTAATGAAATAAAGAATACATGTGTAAGAATTAAAAAAGAGACAGATATATTAAATAATAAAAGTTGTAGAGTGAAGAAAGAAATGATGGATACATATAAGGAACACAATGATATAGGAAAAGGAAATGATTTTAATGATAATATAAACATATATAAGGATAATTTATCTGTTACAAAACAAAATAAAATGTTCAATATTTCATTCAAAAATGAAGTTAATAATATAGAAATGAAAGATCTTGAAATGATAAGCAAAGATAATAAAATATTTTATGAATCCTTAAAAACAACATTAAAAGAAGAGAGGAATCAAAAAACATATCACTTTTATGAATTTCCTAAAATACAAATCATATCAAAATTAAAAGTTGATGATTTAAGAAGTTTAGGATTTGGTTATAGAAGTAATTATGTTATTGAATGTGCAAAGATGTTAGTTAATATGGGTGAAGAAGAATGGATAGAAAATTTAAAAAATGAAGAAAAAACTAAAAATTGTATAGATCAATTAATAAAATTTCCAGGTATAGGTTTAAAAGTAGCTAATTGTATTTGTTTGTTTGGTCTAAATAAATATGATTGTATTCCTATAGATACACATATATATGATATTATATATAAATATTATAACAATTTTATTGAGCCCATAAATAAAAGTAATAACAAAAATAAAACTAATAAAAATAAAAATCATAATCATAATAATCATAATAATCATATACATATAAAGAATATACAAAATAAGGTTCCAACTAATAAAAGTAATATAATTATTGATAAAAAACATACAAACAAAAAATTAATAAGTATAACAAATAAAAAAAAAAAAACACTAACAAATTCATTATATGTAATTTTATATACAAAACTAAGAAACTTATTTGGTCCCTATTGTGGATGGGCACAAACCATACTATTCGCTTCAGAGCTCAAAAAATTTAGTCACTTATTCGAGTGAAAATATATTATTATTAAATATATAAATATTTATGTATATATATATATATATATATATATATATATATATGTATTTACCTATAAGCAATAATTAATTATAATTTTTTAAAATATTTAATAATATATATATATATATTATATATATACTATTGATTTATATATTTTTTAAATGTCATAAAAAATCTCATTTTAATATTTAAAATGCCATATTTTTAAATCTCCTAATTTTTTAAAGTACATTTGTTATATATATATAGTAATTTTTTTTTATTTTTTTTTTTTTTTTAAACACACACGAAAAACTGATACATATATATATTATATATATATATATATATATATTTATAAAGAAAGAAAAATATTTCGTTTAAAGTGTATATAATCATATATAATTATAATAATTTAATAAAGAAAGATTAAAAAAAATGTAGGTATATATATTTATATTTGTATTCCTATTTAATGCGTAGAAACATGTCAATTTTTTTTTTTTAAACACACACGAAAAACTGATACATATATATATTATATATATATATATATATATTTATAAAGAAAGAAAAATATTTCGTTTAAAGGGTATATATCATATATAATATCATAATTTAATAAAAAAAGATTAAAAAAAATGTAGGTATATATATATATATATATATATATATATTTGTATTCCTATTTAAAGCGTAGAAACATGTCAATTTTTTTTTTTTTTTTTTTTTTTAAATACTATTAAAATATAAATTTTATATAAGAAAATTTTCTCTTTCTTTTTTTTATTATTATTTTTTTTTTAAATATCCACTGTGATAATCTTTCCTAATTCGTATAAAAAATATTGTATTTTTTTTATTTAAAAATTTCTCTTTCTCTCGTTTTTCTTTTAAATTTATTATTATAATTTTTTTTTTTTTTTTTGTTTATTAGATAAAAAGGATTTTATAAAATAATATGAAAAGGTTGACACTTTAAAAATGTGTAAAGTGTGTTAAAATTTTGATTATGTAAAGTAATAGTTTTAAATTTTGTAATTTATATATTTATTTTATTTTATTTTATTTTTTTTGGTTCAGTTCACATATTATATAATTGTATATCTTTATATATATCATTATATATATATATAATATTGACACTTTAATTTTCTTGAATATCTTTAAGTACTTGCTTTTTTATGTCCTCCAAAATATATCATGAAGTCGACAAAGCTGAAAAAGATTGTTGAAAGAAATGAAGAGAATAAAAGTAAGCGCTCGAATAATGATAACATATCTAATTTGATGAATTTAAAAATAAAGAATGAGAATATTCATATAAAGAATATAATACGAACAATACATTATGTATATACAAATAAATATGATAGTGAGACAGGATTTAACTACATTAAAGATATATTAAAAAATATAATAAAAGGTAATGTATATGATATAGTATATAAAAAGTATATAAATCCTTATTGTATTTACGAGATATGTTGTCGTATTCTTTTGAATATAGTAAAAGTAAATAATAAAGATGATAATTTTAATAAGATTGTAGAATTTTTATTTGATATATTATATTATTGTGATATAATATTAAGTGAAAATAAAAATAAGAAAAAAAAAACGAGTCAAAATTATATAGAAGGAAATAATAGTGTTCAAGAATATGAACTAATAACAAGGCTATGGAATCGATTATTAGATAATGTATTTATTAAGGATAAAAAACAAAGAATAAATATGTGTAAAGTTATAAAATCATTAGTTAAGAAGGCATGTGTTTCACAAATAGATGTATCAAATAAATTATGTAAAAAGCATGTAAATATTTTTTTATCTTTATTAAATGATAAAGATCATAATATTAGAGTTTTATGTTTGAATATATTAGAACCTTTTCAAGATTTTAATACAAAAGGGAGTTTTTTAAAATGTCTTGATGATGTGCATAATATGGTCCGAATTAATGCAATAAAAAATATATCAATAAATGTAAAGGATTTTACAACCTCCCCTTCGAATAATAATAATAATAATAATAGTAATAATAATAATAATAATAATAATAATAATAATAATAATAATAATAATAATAATAATAATAATAATAATAATAGTGAATATTTAATTATCTTGAAAAATTTTTTAATAAGAATAAACGATATTAATCATAATGTTAGAAGTAGTGTATACGATAAATTAAAGAATTATTATTTTTATATTCCTTCAGATATGAAGTTTGAATTATTATTATGTGGTTTAAATGATAAAGAGAAATCTGTACGAGAAAGTTGTTATCATATGATTTTACACTGGGTTCAACATTTTGATGATAAAATAGAAAATTTATTATTACATATATTAAATAGTGATATAGATAATGATTTAATTGTAGAACAAATATGTAAAGTTCATTTGAATAATATACGTAAAGATATAATTAAAACTGTAAGTATGGAAAATTATGATGAAAAGAAAGAATATGATTCTAAAAATTTAAGAAATGATACTAGTACATATAATGAAAATTGGTTTAATTATTGTTTAAATAATTTATTTTCTTTAAATGTAGCCGAATTATATATGTTCCGTATTTATGTTCAGCATTTTTCAGATGAACAAGAAAAAGAAAAAATTGATGCTCTACAAGTTATTAATACAATATATTATTATTTATATCTTAGTAGATTTAATGAACGATTATATTATAATAGAAAAAATTATATTAACTGTGTTGAAAATAATGATGCAGATGAATCATATGAACAATCATTATTTTGTACTTGTGGAAAGGGTAATATCTATATAAATGATATAGAAGATAAACAAAAAAATAAATACATACAAACGTCTATATTTGATGATGATTTTTGTGATAAGTGTATATATTACCGCACGGTAACCAAAACGTCTGATTCTAATCTTCACACGAATAATGAAAATAACAACAATGAACATAATAATAATAATAATAATAATAATAATAAAAATAACAACAGTGAACAGTATAATTATGATCAGGTTCATAACAAAACAGATGAAGAACCATCAAATACACATGAAAATGTCCTAATAAATGAAGATAATATAAATGAAAATTATAATTATTTATGCAATATTAAAAATTTACTACTAATATGTAAATATTTAGATATCATAGAAATTTATCAAGTCGAAAAAATTTTAAAGTGTTGTTCTACTATTTTATTAACAGGTCCACTACGAGAAGTTATTATCAAAGGCATGCTAAATAATACTGGCGTAAATTATTATAAGCTACAAAAAGGACATATTACATGTGCATACTGGTTAAGTAATAGCTATATATATGCATGTATAGATTTATTAAGACAAATGATATATATAAAAAATAAGAATAATGATGTGAATGATATCGAGATAAATTTAACGAATCATGTTTTAAGTATTATATCTGAAATAAAAGAACCTTTTGAAAATAATGAAGAAAATGAAAATGTTTTTTCACAAGAGAAAGAAATCATAAAAGGATTTTCTGATGAAACAAATAGGTTGTCTAAAAATTATAAGTCTTTTGAACAAGTGGATTCAAACCCTTTAACAGTAATATTTAGTAATATAATGAATGTTGAAAATGATAATATATTTGATATTATAAGGAAGAAACAATTAAATACATTATCTATTGAGCATTTATTAATTTTATGTAAAAAAATGCAACATAAGTTAGATGTGACCGAAGCAAAAATTAAGGACTTAACAGAGATGGAGAAAGTAAATGAACATGAAAGGACAAATAGTAATAATATAGATAATATAAAAAGTGATGAATATAATGATAATGAAAATAAAAAAAACGGTGATATTAATAATAATTCTAATATATCAATGCAAATGTATACATTTCATGAACAAATAAGATTTCACACAGAAATATTTTTAAAACAAATTACAATGTTAAGTTTATTAAGATTAGAATTGAAAAGAAGGTGGTTAAGAATATTATTTATTTTAGAATGTTTTTTATGTAAAAGTAAATCACATTGTTCTTTTGATTCAGCTCTTCGTGAGTTTCCAAATGAATTATTATTACCTGCTTTAAATTTTTGTTGTTCTGTTATGCCAGAATGGGATGATAAAGAAATTGAAGATCAATTCTATGATATTTTAGTTTCTAAATGTTTAGGTAATTGGTGTATGTTTATAGGAAATGATGAAGAATTAAAGAAACAAATATATGCATACAAAACAGCTATTGTAGATACATGCGAAGTGCTAAATACATGTTTATTAAATATTGAAGAGATACATGCAAGTGTATATCCAAATATATATAATAAGGGTAATATAGACATTATGTCTTTTAACGACAAGTTTGATCAAAACATAAATAATAATACCAACCAAAACAATAACAACAATAATAATAATAATAATATTTTTGATGAGGATGTAAATAAAAAGAATTATATCTTTTATGAATATAATTCACCAAATGAATATTTATTAAACTATTTTTCAACCAACCAAGATGCTTGGTATGATTATAAAGAATTATTAGAAAAACTAGAAATAAATTCTCTTAGGTGTGAGATCTATATTTGTGTTTTAGGAGATCTATTAATGACACATCCAAATTTAAATAATGATGAATTAATTGTAGATGCTGTTGAAAGTTTGTGGAATTATTTAAATGGTAATCTCAATACAAGTAAATATATTCAATCTATATGTTTAAGAGTTATTTGTAAATTATTATTAACGGAATATTTAGGTAATCACATATACAATATTACAAATGAAGAATTATATATATTAATTAAAAGATCATCAAATAAATTAAGAGCTTTATTTGAAATGTGCTTTTTAATATCTCCAGCTACATATAATTGTGTACAAGATTTTAAAAAAATTAGTACACATAATATGACAAATATAAATTCACATGATAAATTATTTCTATTTTCTATATTTTCTATGTATCCATCTATGAGTGAAAATAATCTATTAATATTTCATTATACATTTGAACAAATTATTTTTAAAACATCAGAAGCAGTTTTAAAATATAATTTAAAAACAGCACATTTTACAAATATATTAACCTTTATGATATTTACCATATTACATAAGGCCAATATTAATTTTATAGTATATAATATGTCAAAATATATTAAATGGATACTACTAATTATAATTGAGAAGGGTGTATCTCTTACTAACAGATCAAATATTATCGAACTTGTTTATAAAATTATTCACATATATTTATTTCAAGATTTAACAGATATGCAAAATATAGAAAAGAATAATTCTTATGAAACAAAAGAAGTAAAAAAAAGAGGAAGAAAAAAAAAAAAAAGTCTAAATGAATCAGTTGATGAAAACAATGAACAACAAAACAAACATATTAATAAAAATAGCTCCATAGAGACTAATATTACTAATAATATTAATACAGATAAACAATTAGATGGACAAAAAAATCAAAATGATGATTTTAATAATAATAAAAATAAAAAAAATGAATTTAAATCTACCATATTATTTAAAAGTGCTCAAATAAATGTAAATGATACAATTAAAGATTTAAAAAGTTTCTATGTTCTAATCAATTTTTGTATGCATTCATCAGATATTATTAAATCAAAAAATGAAATAAGATATTGTGAAGTAATTAAAGAATGTATTGACCAAAAAATAGAACAAATTAAACAGTACTTTATAAAAAATAATTTAATAAAAAATAACAATTATCATATTGGAAATAATGATATCAATCAAGAAAAAGGTAAAGCAGATAACCCACAGGATAATCTTTTAGATTTAAAAAAAATAGATGAATTAAAAGAAGAAACAATATATGAAGAAATTATACAAGATTATGTAAATTATATAGAACATTTACATAATAGAAATTTTATATATCCCTTGATTCCAAAGGGGTCAGGTGGAGAAATAAATGACGATCGAATGACTACCCAAGAAATACTAAACGAAATTAATAATAATAATAATAATAATAAAAATAATAATAATAACAATTCTTTTAATAATAATGATAATAGTCCAGTAAATAAAAGTTTAGAAAATATGATTAAAATGAGAGATGTTGTGAGAAGACAGCAAAGAATTAGTACCGTTTCACTTATGAACACAAATTTTGATTCTAAGGTTACAAAGGAGGATGAAACCATGACATATCATGACATTAATAAAAATGAGGATATTCAAAACGTTGTTCATTTTGATAGTAAACATGTATCTGAACATATTGAACACATTCCAGAAGAAAGTGTGCCAGATATAAACCAAATAAATGAAATAAACAATGAAAATGTTGTAAACAAGAATAAATATAATAATATTTCGAGTATAGAAACTAATGAAAATATATCATCTCTTAGAAGCAATGAAAATACTACATACACATATAAAGAGCAACCTACACTCAGAAGTGAAAGTAAAGAAGAAATTAAAAGTATTAAAGAAGATAAGGACTTAGATAAATATGAACATAATAATAGTATAAAAAAAAAAATAGCAGAAATGAATTCAAGTTCTAGTGATGAACATACAGATAGTGATAAAGACGACTCAAGCGTAAATGAATATGAGAGTGTAAAAAATTATGATTCAGATATATATGATGAACATAATAAAAGTGATAGTAGTAGTCTTAATTCAAATGATTCAACAGCTATGGCCTTTAAGCGTTTAAATAAACTGAGAAGAACTAGTTATACAAATGTTGTTTCGAAGTAAAATAAAAAAAAAAAAAAAAAAAAAAAAAAATTAAAACATATACACATATATATATATATATATATATATATATATATATATATATATTTATATATTTATCTTATATCACATTATATGTAACAATTTTCTTTTATATTTATTCATTTATTTATTTTATGGTTATATATTTATACGTATAACATATCGACTTTAAAATATATATATATATATATATATATATAAATATTTCATGTAAAAATATAATAAATTTTGAACTAAAAAAAATTATGTGTCATCTATTGTCTTCATTATTTGATCAATAACTTGAACTATAGTAGGGTCATTTATATAATGAGATAGATATGCAATTTTGTCATTTGATAATGTAAATTGTTTAAATACTGACCTAACATAATTATTTTTTAATAATATTTTTAATGTATGATCTTCTTTTAATTTTTTTTTTTGTTCTTCTGTTAACATATCATAATCATCTGTATAATCATCTGTATTATCAAGAGATGATTCAAAGTTCTCATTATTATTTGTTATATTATCACTGTTTAATAATAATGTTGATTGATTATTATTTTGAAGGTTTAAATATGGTGTATTATTATCATTAATATTATTTATTTCGTTTTTTTTATTTTGATTGTCTATCTGAAGAGTATTTTGAATGGTTTTATCATCATTATGTTTTTTATTTATGTTTTCTTCATTTTGATAATAATTTATATCTTGATATTTTTGATGATTAATATTTTTTATATTATCCGTATTTATATTATAATTTGCATATATTTTATCATTATTTTTATTATAATTTTTATTTTGACTTCTACATTTTTGTTGATCATGTTTTTTAAAACATTCTAAAGAACAATAATATTGATAACAACATGTGAATGTGTATTTCTTTTCGTTTTTTGAACATATAATACATAGTGTATCGTTTTTCTTCATTTTTTTTATATTTAAAAGAATATCATTAATTATTTTTCTTTTTTTTAAAAGTGAATTATTATTATTATTATTATTATTAATTATTGTTTTTATTTCGTTTGATGTATGAATTAAAATATTCTCATATTGATTATTATTTGATAAATCCTTATTATGAATTCTTTTTTCTAATATATTCTCTTCTAGTACATCCTCATCATATACATAAAATTCGTTCGCATAATTATTAACTTCTATGTTGTCGTTTATAAAATCTATCTGATTATAATTAATTAAATTATCTTCAAAATTATTTGTAAAGTTATCTATATCATAAGTAGCATAATTATAATCATATTCGTCCATATTTTTCTTTAAAGGAATATGAATATATGCACATATAAATAAGTACCCCAAAAAAAAAAAAAAATAAAATAAAATAAATAAATATAAATATATATTATATATTATATATATGTTATATAAATTAGTACATACCAAAAATAAATACATATATATATTTATATATTTATAAATTTATGCATATATATATATTCTTTTTTCTTTAATCCCTTTAAATAGTTTTAAAAAATACAGACATATATTATTTTCTTTGTAACTTATTTCATAATTACAGATTATAAATAAAATATAATATTTGTAACATTATACAAAATATAAAATATAAAATATATTTTATTATAATTGAGAAAATAATAATGCACTTGGATTTTTCCTCTTTCCAAATATAAAAATAAATGAATAAATCAATATATATATATATATTATATATTTATTTATTTATTTATTTTTTTTTTTTTTTTTAGTATTAAGAAATGTATGAGAAAAAAATTATAATATAAAAAATATATATTTTATTTATTTTGTTCATATGAAAATATAAATATAATTCATTTCTTTTTGAGTTTATATATAAAACAGCTATTTAATAAAAATAAGAATATGTATACATCTTATATATATAAAATATACATATACATAATATTTCCGAATGTATTTAATTTTTTATAAAAAGAACAAACAAGTTTTATTACAAAAGTTTAAAAGTAAACATATACTTATTAAATAAAATATAAATAAATATCAAAATGTTTTATATTATTGGATTTTTTCCAAAAAAAAAAAAAAAATAATAAATAAATAAAATAATATTATCATAAGTAATATATTTCAAAGCATTATAATATTATTATGTTGAATACATTTGTATATAAAATAAATAAATATATATATATATATATATATATATATATATATATATATATATATATTTGTATAAATTTTATCTTGATTTTTTTTTTTTTTTCTTAATGGATTTTTTAATAACTTCAAAATGAATTATATGTTTTATATATTCCAATATATTTTTTTTTTTCTTTTAAATAATATATTATATATATATAATAATGTAACAACATATTATCACTATCATACTTGATACAAGGTGGCATATAATATTTTTATAATATATTTATACTTTACATTCATTTTAAAAAAATTTGCATATAAATATTACAACACAGTTTTATATAGAAATAATGAAAATTAAAAAATATATATATATATATATATAAATGGTGATATTTTATATATATATTTCATTATATGTAAATTTTCAAATTATATTCTTCATTTAACAAAGTTATTATATATTATAATATTCCAAAAAAAAAAAAAAAAAAAAGAAAAAAAAAAAAGAGTGAGGGCTTATAACAAAAATTTCCTTACGTTTCTTTTTCTTTCAGCATTTCCATTTAATACCTTCAGTTATTTTTTATATCCATGTGATTTTTATTGATCTTATTTATGAATTAAACAGTATACAAATATTTCTTTTTCTTTTCTCTTGGATTATTCTGTTTTCTCTTTAAACACATTGATAACCATTGGAATAGCTTTAATAGCAAACATTATACCAGCCAATATTCTTATTTTATATTTAAATTCATTCAACAAAATATCCTTGGGTGATTCTTCCTTTTCGTTGTTTAATAAAAACATTTTTTTTTAAATTATTTTATAAATATATATATATATGTAAATATTTTTAAAAATATAAATATAATTTATTTATCTTTTTAATATATCTTTTTATATTTATATAAAATGGAACAATTGGAAAATGGATAATTTTTTTTTCCTTCTTATTTTCACAACATATATTAATATAAAATAATATATTAAAATTTAACGATTAAACATTAAATAAATAAATAAATAAATATATTTATATATATATTATTATATTTTATTATTATTTTTTTTTATATTATGTAATATTAACTTATATATATATATATATATATATTATATAAGAAGAATGAGTAGGATGATTAATTGCACTTTAAAAAAAAAAAAAATTATAATATAATATAATAAGTATAAAAAAAAAAATATATATATATATATAAATGTAAAGTTATGTTATAATATATATATATTTATTTTTTCATATAATTTTTAATATATATATATTTTTTTTTTACGCTTTAAAATTTCAAATGAATTTCCACAATAAGTTTCTTAATAATATATGTATATAAGTACACAGGTATTATATATATATATATATATATTTAATATATTCATTTTTATGTTTCCCCTTATATACTAGCTTTATAAAAAATAAGGAAAAAAATATATATATATATATATATATATATTTGTTAAATGTTTCTTTAATATGTAATAATATACATTTTATTGTATTTCAATAAACACGAAAAATATAATTAATTGAATTATTGATTAAATAATGAAGGAATAGAGAAATAAAATGTATGTATTGTTGGTATATAGAATAATACACATATATCATTTAAATAGAAAAATATATTTTCATTTGCTTTTAAGATTTTTAACAATGTGATGTATTGTTCTAATATATTACACAATCTCAATTGTGCTTGTTATGTTTTGTTTTTCTATTCGTCTGCACATTCTTAATTGTATTATATATAGCAGGAAAGAATAATTAAAACATATATATATATATATATATATATATATTATTGTATACATAAAAGACGATTAAAAAACAAAAATAATTATATTCATTTAATTGAAAAAAAAAAAAAAAAAAAAAACTATGATCTTTAAATCTTTATGTCAATCATTTTTTCAAAATTATTTATTTTATTTTTTCCCTTTCTATATGTTATATATATATATATATATATATATATATATATATATTGGACATAAGAAAAAATTAAGTCAAACATAAATGTTTATTTTATAATAATCAACCTTTTAATATTATATGTTGTGAAGATTATAATATGAAATATTATTGAATATTCATATATATATATATATATATATATATATATATATTATATAACCTGGGTAAATATTACTCACTTGTTAAAAAAAAATATATACTTCCTCTTTTATATATAATAATTAATGTATTTTCTTATATCAAATTTTCAGTACACCTTAATATTACATGTATATACTTATATTTAACATTTAAGGTTATATTATCGTCATATTTAAAAAATTAAATAAGCAAAATGTTATAGAAATAAAATAAAGACGTTGTGCATATATATGTATCATTCATATATATATTATTATTTCATACCATATTAAAAGATACACCTATAAATATATATATATATATATACATATAATTACATGTCTATATTAATATTAAAAGAAATGTTGAAAAAAAAAATATTTTTTTAAAAGATATATCCCAGTATCAATGATTATTATATAATAATATAAATATTTATTTATATATATATTATTCATTTTTTTTTTTTTTTTCTTAAAAAAACATATTTATCATTTCCTATATTAATGATATTTTTATATACAAAATTGTACCAAAAATAAAAAAAGTCAAAAAAGAAGGGAAAAAAGAAGGAAAAAAAAAAGAAAAAAAAATTATTAAAATGATATATAAAAAAACTGCTCCGCATGCACCTCAAAAAGTTCATTATTGTCAAAATTGATAAAATTGAATTGTTACTTTTTTAAAATGTTTTATATAGAATTTATATTATATGCAGTTATTTTGTGTATTCGTTATTAAAATATTATATTTATAAGAGCGTTATGTTTATATATATATTATAAATATTATTATCATCATTTCTTTATATAATTTTATATGAAATGTATGATTTGTTAT
>NC_031489.1:583411-588535 GCF_001602025.1 Plasmodium gaboni | reverse complement strand
TTATATAAGCATATATATATAATATATATATATATATATATATATATTAATACTCATTTTTGTTTTAATTAATTTCATCATATTTATTTATATAAAATATGCACATTTTTTTTTTTTTTTTTTTTAAAAAAAAAACCTGACTTGTGCATAATTTTTTATTTTGTCTTTTTATTTTTAATATATATATAATATATACATTATTTTTTTTATTTATTTATTTTTTTTTTCTAAATAATATTATTTTATTGATATATATAGTATATATAAATTTATATATTCATATATTTATAATAAATATATATAAAATATTTATGGAAAAAAATAAAAATTGTCTTAATACTTATAAAATATACATTTATATGCATATATAATATATACATATTTTTTCTTATTTATATATAAAATATGTGTATAATTTAAAAAACAAAAATTTTGACTAATATTTTGGAAAAACTTAAATCTATATTTTTTAATATAACTTGTTTTTATAAAAAAAAAAAAAAAAAAAAAAAAAAAAAAAAAAAGAAATATATATATATATATATATATATATATATATTTATAATATACTTATATTTTGTTTTGTTTTCTTTTTTTTTTCTTTTTTTTTTCTTTTGGAGTTCAAGGAATAAATCTTCATTTAATTTTTTGAAAATTTCAAAATACAGAATAATTTGTTCTTCTTTTTAATATCCATATAATGTTTATACACTTTTAATGTATAAATATATTTATAAGTTAATTATGGTCTGAATTCAATTTTTTTCTTTTTTTTTTTGAATATGATTTTAATATTTAAATGTTACCAAAACAAGGTGTTAATAATATATTTGTCTTTTTTTTTTTTTTTTATCTATTTGTTAGTTAACACTTTATATCATGGAATGTTTTTTTTATAAAAAAAAAAAATATATTATTTTAATTCTAATACGAGATTGAATAAGAAATAACCATGTATATATATATACATAATTAATGGTATATTAATTAATATAACAATTAATATAATTCTATTAACTCCTATAAATATAATATAGTAAAAAATTAAATATATCCTTTTATAATATATATTATGTCATTCAAATATAATTATTTTTTTTTTGTTTTTCCAAATAATATGTAACGGGGCTTCATATCATGTAATAAAAAATATAAATATATATATTATATATAATTATTATAACAAAAAATTTAAAACCCTTATAATTTTGTAGAAAACATATATAGTATATATATATATATATATTTATTTATATATTTATAACATTACTTAAATAATCTTTAAAGGGAATATGAATTCTTAATTTTATAAAAATATGTAGTACGTATTTTTAGGGTGATAAAATATAATCCTCCAAAAATAACATAAAATTAATAAAAATATATATAATATATATATTATTTATATATAATATAATATGATATAGCAAAAAAAAAAAAAAAAAAAAAAACATATTTATATTAATTTTATTTAAAATATTATATATATTCATATTAATTACTAGAAGTATGGTTTCTTCTGAATTGCATAAATTAAGTTATTGGGAGGAAATATATAAAAATGAAAAGAAAAACTATGAAGAATCAAATATTGAATTAGAAGAATGGTTTGAAGAAAACTGTGATAAAATAATGAGTTGGATTGATAATAAATTTAGTCAGAATGAACAAAAGAAAAATATAAGTATCCTTGATATTGGATGTGGAAATGGTTTATTTTTATATAAATTATATGAGAAAGGATTTATGAATTTATATGGTTTCGATTTTTCTTCCACAGCTATAGAACTAGCCAAAACATTATTTGCGAATAGTTCTATACATGTGGAAGTTATGGATATATGTTTAATAGACAAAGAAATACAGAATTCTAAATTAAATAAAAATTATAATTTAATAAATGATAAAGGTACATTTGATGTATTCTTTATGAATAATAAAACAAATGAATATTTTAAACAGATTTCATATTTTTTACAAACTGATACTTTTTTTTGTATAACATCATGCAATGCTTGCAAGGATGAATTATTAGAAATAGTAAAAGAATTCAATAATAATAATTTAAAGATTGCATTAGTATTAATAGATGAAATATTTTATGAAACTATAACATATGCTGGTATTAAGGGACAACTTATAACTACTTTAATTTTTAAATGTAAATAAGAGTTTAATTTACAAATTATATTTTTTGGAAATGATATATAATTTTTCATATCTTTGTAAAACTTAATTATAATATTAAAAGGATGTACCACTTTACACATATTGTATATATGTTAATTGAAGATATTATTAAGAGAATATATAATATAATATATATATATATATATATATATATATATATATATATAATCATAATTAATATTTTAACATTTTAATATTTTAACATTTTAATATTTTAACATTTTAATATTTTAACATTTTAATATTTTAACATTTTAACATTTTAACATTTTCTTGTTCTTTTTTTTTTTTTTTTTTTTTTTTTTTTTTTTTTTGTTGTGCTGTGCTACTTTAGAATCCTTGTTGTATGCATAATTTAATTACATGTTATCTTTCATGAATATTTTTTAAAGAAATTATATCAACTTATAATTCTCCTAAAAATTTGAGCATATTGACATGTAATAATTTTTGTTTAAATGAAATAAATATATAAAAACATTTAGAACTGTTTTATAATATTATATATATAAATTATATATATATTTTATGTACTATATTGAATTATTTCATTATAGTTTTATAAAATATTGATGAAGGGTTATATAAATAAATCTATATTAATATATACATATAATATTACAAATGTTCATAAAAAAAAAAAAAAAAAAAAAAGAATTATAATTATACTCAAAAGTTAATCAAATGAATTGAAAATAAAAAGGAAGAAAAAACAAAAAATTAAAAAAACCTTCGTTTCCTTTTTTATTTTACTATATTGTGTAATAATAATTTTTAATATATTATTGTTATATATATAAATATATATATAAATATATATATATCATATATAAATATATATATACATATATATTACATAAATCTGAAATCTTTCATTAAATGTGATTTATTGTTTCTATTTATGTTTGATGAAATATTCATTTTTCTTTTTTAATGTTTGAAACTTATTGATATATTAATCACTTTATGAAAATGAATTATAATATATATATATATAATTTATATTTATTTATGATATATTTGTAAAATAAATAACGAATATGTAAAATTAATATATAGGTAAAATGTGGATATATATTAAAGTATAATAAAATGTTTAGGATTTTGCTTTATATATTCTTGATCTGCTTATATACTATAAGTATGTTAAAAAAAAAAAAAAAAAAAAAAAAAAATGAAATAATATGTATTTAAAATGAAAAATTTATAATCCTTATATTATATTTCAAATAGAGAAATAAATATATACATATATATATATATATATATATATATATTTTTCTTTATATGTAGACCTGATTTATGCTAAAAGAATAACAGGGAAATCTTATGTGACGAACCATCTAGCCAAAGGAATATTAAATAGAACAAGAAAGCCTTATTCGAATATATTTACAAGACTGAAAAATTATACTCTGAAGTCCATATATAAAACGAAGGTTATAATAGAAAGAAAAAGAAATATATGTTTAACATCAGACACAGATATTAAATTATGTACGTATATTAGATTTTAAATATTAATTATATTGTATATATAAAATATAATTTTTTTTATATTTATAGCTTTTATCCTATGTTAATGATTTAAATAATATAAATTTGGCAAATGACAAAAATGAATATTATTTAATTACATTACCTTTATGTGAAAAATTCAACCCATTTGTTGGTAAATAAATAAATAAATATATATATATATATATATATATATATATATATATATATATATATATATATATATATTTATGTATATATTTATATAATTGTTTACATTTAAACAATCTAATAAATTTAATTGTTTTGTTTTGAGGGATATATATTTTTCTGTCCATTTTTTTTTTTTTTTCTCAGGCACCTTTTGCCACAATAATATACAATATAGTGATAAGGCATCTTTGCCAATATTTATATACGACATAGTAATACCTAAAAAATATAAATATTAATACATATATGTCTTTTATTTTTTGAGTATATAATATTTTTTTTATTTTATTTTCTCTGCTCAGCTATTAAATAAACACATTGAAGTGCCCTGGAATTTCGTTATAGAAAAAGTTAATGTAAAGTCTTCTGAAAATTATAAAAATGTGTGTATGCCAAATATAACGCTTTTCAACAATTACAAGAATATTAATAGTAATAATAAAAATAAATCAGTTCATATATATATATATATATATATATATATAATAAACAATTAAATGTATAACACATTTTAATTATATTATTATTTTCAATTTTTATATGTTAAGACCTTAGCAGAGTTTTTATTAATGTTCTAGATTTCAAGGCCAAAAAGAATTTCATCTTTCTGCCCACATGGGTAATGAAAACTTTAGACTTGAAGTAAGATGAATCTCAAAGTTGTAAAATATTATATGTAAAGTGATAAATTTTATATGTTGAAAAATATATATTATTGATATATTTAAAAAAATTAATTATTAAAATAAATAAATAAATATATATATATATTTTTATTCCTTGATTAGTTGTTTTGATGTGATTAGACTTAGATTTGTTAAACTGGAAACAGCTTCAAGTGTCGTGTTACAGCCTCATCAAAAGAAATTTTTTGACTTGGAAAATCCAAAGGTAAAATAAATAATATACATATATATATATATATATATATATATATACATATTATATGTAATAAATTTTTTTAGAAAATATTGGAAGAAAAGTTGAGATATTATTCATGTCTTACAAGAAGTAGTACAATATCTATAAAACATGACGATATTGTTTATTACTTTGACGTTATAAGAATAGACTCAGGTAACCAACACAAAATATATCATAAATAAATAAATAAATAAATATATATATATATATATATATATATATATATATATATTTGTTTCCTTATTTATACTATTTTATTTTTTAGAAAAGAAAAAGAATACAGAAGTGGCTTCTATTCAA
>NC_031489.1:582505-583311 GCF_001602025.1 Plasmodium gaboni | reverse complement strand
CTTAATGTTATGATGTATCATAATATAAAATATTTTAAAATAATTATTTAACTTCAAGAAGATTTGTAGAGCTCTATTTATATATCCGAATTTTAAATACACTAAAGCTTTGATATGTAGAAAAAAGTGCATCTTTCTATTTATATTTGTTCTTTCGTTATTTTGAACAATATTAAAAAGGCTCTTCAATTGTTGTTTATGATTATTATTATCATATTCATCAAAATAGATACTAGTATCTGAATTTTTTTTGTTATTTGTATTATTTAGAAAATAGAAATCATTGATATCTATTAAGTTAACTTCATTTTTTTTTATGTCTGTTTTCATATGTCCATTATATATAGTATATCCTTTTTTTTTCATATTATTTAAGAAATTAAATATTGACTTTTTATTATTTAATAATATATTGTTGTAATTTTCACATAATTCATTTTTATAAAAGCATTGTTCTAATAAATATGTTAATGTGAAATAATTCATATTATGATTAATATTATTATTTAAATAATTCTGTAAAATTTTTGTATCAGAATTATATTTATGTAATTTGTTTTTTATATATTTATTACTATTATTATTATTATTATATATATATAACATATTATATTTTTTGTTGTGTATATATTTCATATCTTTTTTACGTAACATATTAGAATTTATATATTTTTTTTTTCTTTGTGATATGATATAATTATTATTATTTTTAATTTTTTTATTTTTTTCTTGTTTTATATTATTTATCATATAATGTTGATCAATATATAATTCTATCATTATTTGTTTATCATATAATGAATACT
>NC_031489.1:580616-582205 GCF_001602025.1 Plasmodium gaboni | reverse complement strand
TTTGTCTCTTTTATATTTATAATTAATAACAATTTAACTGTTTTTTTTAAATTTAATTTACATAGTTTTATAACATATTTATGAATAATTTCTTTGACAACATTACAATTACATTGTTTTAAATATATGAATACTTTTTCGTTTTTTATATTTAATAACATTTTTATAATCTCTATTTTTTTCATATTATCACATTGATTTTCGAAGTAATCAAATGTATTGAATGAGGTATTTTGAGAGATGTGACTATTATCATAAGCATTTTTATTTATATTACAAATGTATCTACAATTTGTATTTATATAATAATAATTATTATTATTATTATTATTATGATTATTATTGTTTTTATTTGGAATATTTTCATTTTCTTTTTGAGTAATATAAAATTGTTGAGGGTTAATATATAATGTTCAATAAATTTCTTTTTTTTTACATACTCATAATTTATAAACATATTTGAAATATATGTATCCATATTAAAACATATGACTGATAAAAAAAAATCATTTTTTAATAGAATATAATTGGTATCATATAATATATTTATACTTAAAATATAATTGTCTAAATAAAAATCTTTTAAAATAGATACTTTCTCAATACCATTTATATTATGGATTTTTATAATTTTTATATTTTTTTCCTTTGCAATAATATATACTCCTTTTTGGGTGCCACAACAAATATGAACAGAAAAAAAATTGGGCCACATTTTTTTAATTACATATAAAAAGTTTTCATATATACTATGATAATTATTTTTATAAGCATGAATTAATTTATTCTTTATATTGTCATTTATGTTATCACTTGTTTTGTTATCACTTGTTTTGTTATCACTTGTTTTGTTATCACTTGTTTTGTCATCACTTGTTTTGTTATCACTTGTTTGGTTATCACTTGATTTGTTATATTCGTCAATTTCTTTTCCACTTCCTATATAATTTTCTATATGCGATAAAAATCTTTTATCCAGGTTGCTACTTAAAATATCAATAAACTTCATTTGAGCAATTTTTGTCTTGTCAAAAAAATTTATAACAAAAAGAGATAGAGGAGTACATATAAATATATAACATTCATACCAATAAATATTTAAAATATTATCATCTTTAAATAAAAGAACACTATTTATATGATACTCATAAATATATATTATAGAAACAGTTTTTCTATTTGTTAATACACAAATATTATTATTATTTTTATTATTATTGTAATATGGATTTATACAAAAAGTTGTTAAATTTTTTATATTATATTTAATTATTTCATTTGATATAATAGCATTTATTATATTCTCCTTTTTATTATTCACATTGATTTTTTTTTTTTTTTTTTCCTTTCTTCTATTGTTTAATTTATTGTATATAAAATTTACAACTAAATTGTCATATTGTGCATTATTATTATAATCTTTATTGTTATAAATATATTCTTTCTCATATATGTTATCAGGTATATGATGTATCATCACATTTTTATGTCCTCCTTTATTTATTACATTATCTTTTATATTAATAATATATAGATTGTCCATATTATCCATGAAAAAAATAATATTTTCTTTACAATTCATACACAAA
>NC_031489.1:572304-580516 GCF_001602025.1 Plasmodium gaboni | reverse complement strand
GAAACTTTTGCTTTAAAGCATGTCAAGTTTTGTAATAAATTAATTACTTTAATTATATGTCTTACTATAACAAATTGTATTTTGCTGGTTGCACCCGCTTTTTTTTTTAATTCTTATGAGGAGTATATAAAAAAATAAAATAAATATAAATATAAATAAATATAAATATATATATATATATATATATATATATATATATATATATATATATATATATATATAATGTTCTTTTTTTTTTTTTTTTTTTTTTTTTTTTTTTTTTTTTTTTTTTTTTTTTTTTTTTTTTTTTTTTTTTTTTTTTTTTTTTTTTTTTTTTTTATTATTGTAATATTTTTAAAAAGGTAACCCCTTAAGAAGAAAAAAAAAAAAAAAATAGCGTACATACATAATATATATATATATATATATTTATTTATTTATTCATTTATTTATTTATATGTTTGTGTAATTTTTTTTTTTTTTTTTTTTTCAACTTTAGAGATAAAACAATTCTGAAATGTGTTTGTGAATTGGAGCTTTTACCTTGGGATGAAAAACGAAAATTACCAGTTCATTATGCCGAATTCAATGATACATTGATTAGTCCTAACGAAATAACAAATTATCGTAATTAAAAATTATGAAATAATATATTTAACTATAATTATATATATATACATATATATATATATATATATATATATATATATATATATATATATATATTTATTTATTTATTTATTTATTTATTTTTTCAACTTATTGCATTTACCTTTTGAACAGTTCAGGGATTATTTCAGCAAGAAAACATTAACGAGGAACAACTTAAAAACTTTTTTGGAACAGATAATTATGAACAAATATATTATGTCATTTTGAATAATTTAAAAAATCAAAAACAAATGATGAATACTACACCTATGTAATATTATTTTAAAAAAAAGAAAAAGATATTTTTAATAAAATTAACATTTTTCCTTTTTAAAAAAGAAAAAAAAAAAAAAAATTTTGACCATAAAATATATACACATATATATATATATATATATATATATATGTGTCTTATTCAAAATGTATTTTATTCTTGATTTATTATTTAATTTATTATAACACAATTTTTTATGTTTAACACCATATTTGCTTTATTTTATTTTTTTTTAAATGTAAAACATTTTTATAATCCTGATATTTTTTTAATTTGAAAAAAAAAAAAAATTTAATATGTCTTATATAAATAAATGTTATTTGATATGTATATATGACATTTATGTGCTGTCAATAATTTATATATTAAAAAAAATAAAAAAAAAAAATAATAAAATAAATAACTTTTTTAATTTAAAAATAAAAAAACAAATATGATGTTGCACAATTAAAATATATATATATATCTTCATATATATAAACATTTTAACAAAGTTGTATTCCCCTTTTGTATGATAATTTTTTTTTTTTTTTTGACTTTATATTTTAGAAAAATCTATACATAAATATTTTACAATATTATTATGAGACATGTAAGGAAAATGATCCTTCTGATAAGACATGAATGTTTTATAAGGTGTATTAATTTTTATGTGATATACATTCTTCTGTTTATATGATACAATATCATCTATATATAATTTAAAGTTTTCTAGATTAACAAATGGTAACCTATAATTTTGTAATATATTATCTACATCTATAGTATTATTTCCTGCTTGTTCTTTTAATTCTGATAAAATAACAGGTTGTTTGAAATAAAAAGAGATGAAACTTTTTTTCTTCCATTTCTTTAATATGTAATTTGTATATTCATTGAAATAATGATTTTTCATTTTATCATTAGTATAAATATAAATAGGCTTTTGAACACTATTCATATCTGTAACACATTTGATATATATATTACTATAATGAAATGTATTATTATTATTATTCATATTATTATTATTATTATTTTTTTTTTCCTTGTCATTGTTATTTTGATGATCTATAGATTCAGTTATATCCTTTAAAGATTTCTTATTTTTATTTAATATATTATCATTATTTTGTAATGTATTTATTTTTTTCTTTAATATATCTTTATTTTTATCATTGATTTGTTGTTCATTTATCTTTTCTTTATCATCTTCATTAGGTTTTATCAGTTTATGTTCTGCATTTTCAATATCATACATATATGTATCCATAAAAATATTATTATTATATTTAATAATATCTTTATCTAAAAATTTTATACTATTTTTATATTGTTCAAATAATTTTACATTAGCATTATTTTTTTTTATTTTATCATTATAATATTGTTCATTCATAGATATATATTTATTCTCTCGATTCATATTTTCTTCACTAACCAAAACCATAATATCACTATTTTTATCATATATTATATTATTGTGTACATATAATACCTCTCTGTTATTATAAACTAAATTATTATCAATAATATTATAATTATCAATGATAATATTATGATTTAACGTTTCATATTTATTAAAATGTTTAGATAATTCATCTATATAATAATATATATTAAAGAAATTGTTACTTTTTGCTAGACTTCCTAATATATAATAATAATCATCATACATATTATAATTACATATATATAAACATTTTTCTTTTTCCCATTTCTTTATTATATCAACATCTGTACTATCTAATCTATTAAATATTCTTTTTATATAAGATAAAGCATCATTTGAATTGTTATATGATTCATTCTTTTCTGAATTATTTGTATCATTTATATTATCAGACATACGACCATTATTAAAATTTGAAATATCATTTTCTCTTCTTGTTATATGTCTAGGCTCTGAAAAAAATGGACTCGTCTTTTTTATTTTTATAGTTTTATTTGGTATAAATATATGCGAATTCTTTTTTCCTTTTAAATTTGTATCTTTGCATGAATCTTCTTCATTTTCATTTTTATCATTTGATTCGAATTCATTATGTTTGCCTTCTTTTGAATGTAGATATTTTAAAGAATTTTTATAATGATAAATTTTTGGAAGTATAATTAGAGGTTTCTCATTATTTTTCTTTTTTATAATTTCTTTTAATATTTCTATTTGTAAAAAGCTAAACCTTCCATTTTCTACATTCTGTTTATTATATCCTATATTCGCTCCATCTAATAGACATGTATAATTACCTTTATCAAACAATTTATTCATTTCGTTCATATTGGATGAATGGTTTTTTTCGTTCACACTTGTTTGTTCTTGATTATGTAGTAAATTTGAATTATTTTGTTCATTTTTTTGATTCGTTATATTATTATCATTTTTTTCATCTTGCTCATTTTGTTCATTTTTTTGATTATTCCGTCCACTTTTTTCTGTTTCATCCTTTTTTTCCTTATGCCCTTCGGCATTATCTATTGGACCATTTAGAATTGAAAAGAAATGTTTTATTTTTAAAATTTCTTTATTATTAAATTGATGAGTTATCATTATTATATTAATAATTACAATTATTATATGTTTTAAGGACAGAAAATATGTATTAATATTTTCATCACAATTTTTACAGTTATAAGTATTCTTTACATTTTCAGTTAATTTAATAAATGGTAACCTCTTTGTTATTTTGTTAACATTATAATATATACTTCTTCTCTCTTCTTCATCTAATGTTTCTTCATATTTTTTTATATTTATATTCATGGATTCATAATTCATTTTGTATAACTCTAAAATTTGTCTTAATTGTTCTATTAATATATCTTTTAAAATAAAAAGTTTTTTATTTTTATTTGTATTTTTTTGTTTATGCATATTATCCATTTGTTCTTCATTATTATGATTTGTAAAAATGCTTCCATTGGTTCCATTTCTTCCATATTTATCTTTTAATTTTTCATGATTCCTTTTATGGGTATCATTTATAGATTCATTTTCTTCGTTATCATTTGACATAAAATTTTCTTGAGTTCTAATTTTTCTTATAATATATTGTATATTTTCATATACATAATAAATAAGTTTTAATAAATATATAAGTTTAATTTTTATTTTATTATCATTCATATGTTTGAAAATATCTATAAGTAAATAATTGTGTAATATATATTTTTGATCTTCTTCTTCCAATGTAATATCATATTTATTTAACATATTTTGATACTTATCAAAATTATTGTAATCTATATTTTTTATTAAATTATTTCTTTCATTATTATTTATATCCATGTGTATATTGTTATGTGTATGATTAATTTCTCTACCACTTATAAGACTGTCTTTTGTATATTTATCATTCAAATTGTAATCCATTCTTTGACTTGCATAATTTTTTTCAAAGGATAAGTCTAATATATGTACTAATATATATTTATAAAACCTTTCCCTTATAGTGATATTCTTCTCAATCATTTTATTTATAGTTAGAATATATTCATATATGTAATTATTCGATATATAATAATTACATATGGCAAGATATGAATTTTCTTGCATTTCAACATTATGAGTTTTCATCTTCTCTATAATCTTGATCATATTATTAATATCATTAAATCGTCCACATAAATTTAACACATTTCCACAAATCGTACTCATCTTTTTTGATAATTTTTTATCATCAGGAGCTGCTATGAAAAGTTCATCCAAATTAGCTAAAGCCTTTGAAACATTTTGTTCCTTTATGCTGTTTCCAATTTCTAAAAGGGTCTTCCCATTATCTCGAATTCTGTACTTCGGTGCCTACACATAAAAATAAAAATAAAAATAACAGAATGTAAATATTTATTTGGTTAACTAGCCAAAATGTAATAACCAGCCAATATTTGAGGGAATATAAATAAATAAATAAAAAAAAAAAAAAAAAAAAAAAAAAAAAAAAAAAAAAAAAAAAAATCACACTTAGCTAGCTAAAAGTATATACATATATATATATATATATATATATATATATATGAACAGTATGTTAAAATATATGTACCATTATACATTCATATATACATATATATATATTTATGTGTATCTTTTTATATTTCCTTTTTTGGTGTTTTTCTTTCTTACGTTATCATTTTTTCCTAATGAATTTAAAACAAACGATCTTTTATTAATACAGAAAGAATAAACCAAAGGAAATGACCATTGGTCATAGAAGATAAGTATTAATATTAATAATATATATACTGCTTTCTTTAATCCATTTTTATCCTTTTTTGTTAAAAGCATTTTATTACCCATACGTCATTCTTTTTACAATTATTCAAAAAAAAAAAAAAAAAAAAAAAAAACAGAAAAAATAAGAAATAATAAACATAATTATACTACAGATATTCCCCATAAATTATAAGGGGAAAACACAATATAAAATAACAAAAATTTTATAATATAATATATATAAACATTTGTAGAAAGGATTATCTATTTTATTTACATTTCATAATTCAAAAAAAAAAAAGAAAAATTGTTATTTAATTTGAATTTTTTTTAAATTTATAAACAAAAAAAAAATAAAATAAAAAATAAATTATTATATATGTATATATATATATATATATATAAATATATATTATATTACATATTCATATATTACACCTTTGAATGAAATGTAAATAATAAATGAAACTATGGAAGAATTAAAAAAAAAAAAAAAAAAAAATTTCCAAAAATGTTGCAATTTAATATAAGGAATATTATATAATAAAAAATACATATTTATTTTTAATATATGTAAAATTTTTCATAAAGGTGACACAAAAAGAAAGAAAAAGAACTCATATAATATAATGGATAATATATATATAAGTTATTTGATATGAACATCAATATATATATATAAACATAATTAAGTATTACATAAATTTTGTTTAATTATAAATAGATGAGTAAATTTACAAAAAAAAAAAAAAAGAAAAATTAAAAAAAAAAATAATAATAATAATATTATACATTAATATATATATATTGCATATTCATTTTGCTTTTTCTAAACAATACTTCTGAAATGCCTTTTCTATATCATTTTGATTAGCTCCTTCAACCTATATATTAAAAAAAAAAAAAAAAAAAAAAAAAAAGGAATTATTAAATATCTATTTATTATATATATATTATATATATGTTATTTTCTTCTTTCATATAATGAGAAATATTTATAGAAAATAATTACTGTATGAACTAAGATCCATTCATTATTCAAATTAAAATAAAATTCAAATGTTGGCAATGCTTTAATGTTATGTTCATTATTTAATTTTGGGTGTATATCAACATCAATATCAACCAATGTTACAAAATAATAATTCAATTGATTCTGAAAAAAATAAAATAATTATTATATATAGATGGAAATTATAAAAATGTAAAATATATATATATATAATTTAATTTATTCAATATTATATTTATTATTACCTTAAAATACTCTTTGATTTTATTACATGGCTTACACCAAACGGCACCAAATTTTATGACTATGGACGAATTTTGAGTTGATGAAAATACATGGTTTAAACTTTCTGTGTTTTTTAATTCGATATAAGTACTTTTTTCAAGCTTTATAAGGACAAATGAAAAAAAAAATATATATATGTAAATAAATATATATATATATTTATTTATTTATATTAATATGTATCATGTTTATGATTTCATAACACTTCATTTTTTTGATCGTATATATACAGAACAATTTTACGTTTGCTCTTTAAAAGATAATATTTTACACTCGTTTAATATTTATTTTTATTTAAATGAAGTACCTGCTTATTTTTCCTTTTTGCTTCTAAGATATTTGCAATTTGTTTGTCTATTTCTTCTATAAATAATAATATTAAAAAAAGAAAAAAAAAAAACTTGTTGTAAAAAAGTTAAAGGATATATTAAATAATATAATATAAATATATATATTATACATATAACATTTTTAAAAAATGGATTAAATTTTTACCTTTATTTGTACTTTTAAAGAAGAATGGAAATATTTTTTTTATATGAGATGAAAAATAATTTATAATTAACAAAATTATAACTCCTATATGGAAAAGTGAAAAACATACGGATCCGATACAAATAAGAGCCATATTATTATTATTATTTATTTATTTACTTTATTTTATTTATTATTATTATTTTTATTATTTTTTTTAAATGATCAACATTTATATTTAATTTTCAAAATGAAATAAAATATATATATATATTATATTAAGAGTAAATTAATATTTATAAAAGTATAGCATTTAAATTCTCTATTACGTAAAATATATTTTAATTTATATCAAAGATATACATATATTTATATATATATATATATATATATATATATATATATATATATTTTTTTTATTTAAAAATATTAATGCATATATAAAAAATATATTCTTATAAAAGAAATACTGTCAAAAGGTCAATGGGGGAAAATAATAAAAGGATCCAATTTTTTTTCATAAATAAGAATTATTTTTTTTTTTCCTTTTAAAAAAAACTAAAAAACATAGTTTATATAATAAGGTGATTTATCTTTTTTATTATAATATTTATTTTATGTTTTTATAAACGAAATATAAATAAATATATCTAATATTGAAGGATTAACATGTTAAATATATTCTTGATTTTTATAATAAAAAGAGAAATACAATATGAATTTTTTTATAGTGATAGAAAATATATTAATATAAGACCTTATTAAAAAATATCTTATAATTTTCATTTTAATAATTTTTATGATATATTTTTTATTTTTATAAATGGACACAATTATATGGTCTACATGTTATATTATATTATTATATAATATTCTGTTATTTTTAAAAATTAAACACAACAAAAAAAAAAATATATATATATATTTACATATAAATAAAAAACTAAATATATCTGATATAATGTTTTTCTGAGTATATAAATAATTATTCATTTATTTATCCATATATTGATTATTCTTTAAAATGGTTTTCTATATTTTAAAATATTATATCATAAAATATATCTTTTTACAAACATAATTGTAGAAACTTGTTTAGATATTTAAAAATAAATAAATATATATATATGTTAATATATATGATATATTTTTTTTTTTTTATCGTGAAAATAGAAGGAAGAAAAAAATAATAAATAACTATCATTTTAATATCGTGCACATTTATAGAACAAATATATACATATATATATATATAATATAAAAATATATATTCATATGTATTTATTATAATTATTGAATTATTACAAATAAAAAATAAATAATATTATATGTTAAATTTTTAAACTACATT
>NC_031489.1:562241-572203 GCF_001602025.1 Plasmodium gaboni | reverse complement strand
TTCTTATTTAACTTGTTGATTAAATGGCAGAGATAAAAAATTTGACAAAAAAGAAAGAGAGCATTTACAACACACAGGATAAAATAAATAACAACAATGTGAGTAATAATATTTACATTAATAAAAATATTAATATCTATAATAACAAGAATATTCATATTTATAATAATGAACCCAATAATTATAAAGTAAATTATATCAATAGTATTCATGGAACTCCAAGGGATGTATACACAAAAAATTATATATCTATAATAAACAGTGAATCTAAAAATAAAATGACAAATGAAAAGAATGAAGTAAATATTTCTAATGGTAATATAAAAAATGAGAAAAACAAAAAAGGGGGATCTCAAGAAATACGAAATGGTATAGAGTATATAAATAATAATAATAATATACAAGAAAAAAAAAAAAGTAATAATCATAGTAAAATATCTTGTTATTCTAATGAATATATGATAAAGAACAATGAGCAGATTCATATGAAGAATACTACAACAATTAATAGTTATGAATATAATAATAATAAAAATAATATAATAAAAGAAGGCAAAAAAGAGAAATGTTATTTATTATACAATGGAAATAAAAATGGTCCTTATTATTATATGAACGAACAAAATGGTATAGACAATAATAATAATAATATTATTAAAGGTGGTAGTATTCATAACAATGTTTATTATAATATCAAGCCTGTAAATAAATACGAACATTATTCCAAATATCTCGCACCTGTTATAATTAACAATAATAATAATAATAATATAGATTGTAATTGTATAAATATCAAAAATAAAATTAACAACAAAGATCTACTTAAAATAAATAATATATCTGTTTATGATCAAAAAAAAAATAAAATAATAATAAATAATATTCATAATAATAATAATATATTTTCATCAGATTGTATACAAACTAATAATATATATGATCCTATACAAGGAAAAAAATATATAGAATCAAAAAAGTATATGTCACCAAGTATAAAAAATAGCCATGATAATTTAAAAGAAAAGAATAAATCATATATTAATAATATTAACACACATCTGGAATATAACACAAATAGTGTAATAAAAAATAGTAATGATATAAATTATAATGACACAAGTAATTATTATAATAATACAAATGATTATAAAGTGGTGTATAATAATAATAATAAATATGTAGCACCTATTTATAAATCATCAAATAATGTTAATGTGGATTTAAAAAATGCAACTTGTGATAATGAAAAAAAAATACAAAAACTTGACAAAATTTATAACGATTCTGAAAATGAAAAGGTATATGAAAACATTCAAAATGATCCAAAGAAGATACAAAAAAAAAAAAATATATATAAAGAAAATATGACGAGTAAGAAAAATGAAATAAATAATAATGTTCCTCAATATTGTAATAATAATAATAATTATTATACAAAAGAGGACAATTATAGAAATATAAAAAATAATGTAGATGAAAAAAATATATTTCCATATGAAAAAAATAATTATGATAATGATAATATTTTACCAAAAAATAATGAATCAACTGATGTAAATAATATTCATAATAATATAAATAATATATATAATATAAAAAATAAATCTGTGGAAAGATCATCATATATAAATCAAAATAATTTACATATTATAAAAACATATAATGAAAAAATAAATGAAGTATCACCTTCAAACGTAATAAATTCAAATGATGATATGGAAAGTGACCATTATGAATCTATACCAAGTCAAAATGTATCACTTAGTAAGATAGCAGATATAAATATTCCTCAGAATAATACAATATATAATAATGTAGAAGAAAAAGAATATGAGAAATATGATTCATATAATGATAAAACTAATGATATATATAGTGTAGAAGTTATGGATAATTTATATGATTCAAAACATAAAAATAATATATATGATAATATAAATAAAGATATAAACAATATAACAACGAAAGAGGATTATTATATTAATGATGTAAATGATAAGAATGATAATAATAAATGTAATTATTATCAAAAAAGAGGAAGTATCAGTTATAGTGGTTTATTAACATCAATGGTTTCATCTATTTTAACACAACAAAATGAAAGAAAAATAAAAGAAAGCAATAATTGTTTAAATTATTCTTGGGGTATTGATAAATATGATTATACATTATTACAAACTTTTGAAGATAATACAGAAACAAAAAATAATATTATATTAAAAAAAAAAATTATGGAAGGATTTAATAAGAAAAAATCTAATGAACATATTTTAACTTTAACCTTATCATTAATGATATGTATTTCTATTTTATGTAATTATGATCATGGAGCTATACCAGTAACATTAGAAGAAATACAAAAAGATTTTCCATTAAGTTATATAGAACAATCATTATTAGGTAGTTTAGTTTATTTTGGATTAATTATTGGTACTATAATGGCTAGTGTATTATTCGAATTATTGTCAGCTAAATTATTAGTTACTATAAGTATCATCTTATTATCTATATCTTTATATATATTTAGTCATGCAAATTGTATTACCTTTATGTATATTTCTAGATTTGTAAATGGACTTTGTCAAGCTATACCTGTTGTATACTTACCTGTATGGGTTGATGAATTTTCACCTGATGAAAAAGCTACACAATGGATGTCATATATTCAACTAGCATCCATAGGAGGAACTGTTTTTGGTTATTTCCTAGGAGGAATTCTATCAAATAATTCTTATACTTATCATAAAAATGATTCTATTTTTTCTAATGTAAATTTTGTTACTACATGGAGATCTCCTTTTTTGATTCAGGCATTCTTGTTATTACCAATTTTTTTAATTATGATATTCATACCTTCTGACAAAATTAATATAACCTCTAACAACACTCAGTGTACTGATGATATAAGTATTCAAGAAATTGATGACATAACACAAAGTCAAAATAAAAACCATAAGCACAATAATAATATTACAAATAAATATTCGAATCATAAATATCCTAATAATATATATAATTCAAATACATATGACAATATATATAAAACTAACAATTACATTAACAGTTATAATAATATTTATCATAATAATAATATAAATATTTGTCACAATAATGAAACAAAAGATATTTCATATACATCCAGAGCCACAAATAAATCCATAGCTGAAAAACATAAATATAGAAAAAGTAAATTATTCAGTGATTCAAAAAATAAATTATTGCGTCGTAATTTTAATAGATCAGCTACATATATAATGGAAAAGAAAACTAATGTATTAAAAAAAACTCTTAAAGAAGTGAAAAAATTATTTCATAATAAATTATATATTATTATAACCTTAGGTATGAGTAATCTATATTTTGTAGTAACAGGTATACAATTCTGGATAACTGAATATATGTCTGTTGTTTTATTAACAGAGAAAATGAAAATTGTTACTGTATCAACTTTATGTTTTTTAACTTCTCCTACTTCTGGAGTTTGGTTTGGTGGCTTTGTTTGTGATTTATTCGGAGGTTATAAAAATACAAATTATTCAAAAACTATAAAGGTAGCAACAGCATTTGCTATATCCGCATGTATATTTGGCATTCTTTCTGCTCATTTGAAGAATTTTATTTTTTTCTCGATATCCTTGTGGTTATGTCTTTTTACGGGCTCTGCTTTGGTTCCCGTTTGTGTGGGTATGCAGAATATGATTCTCTTTTTTTATTACGTCAAAAATAAAAAATAAAAAATAAATATTATATATATATATATATATATATATATATTTATTTATTTATTTACATTTTAATTTTATCTTTTTAGGAATGCTCTTATCGTGCGTTAATAACCATCAGAAGAGTTTATCCTCTGCTGTCTCTCAAGTCATATATAATGTTTTTGGTTGGTTCTCAGCTCCTTTGTTGTCTGGGATTATTATGGACATAATGCACAAATATACCAATGACAATAGATTGGCTTTAAAGTAATGCTAAGAATATAAACGTTTTAATCTTTCAAATTGTTATTATATATATGTAGATATATATATATATATATATATATAAATATATTTTTTTTTTTCTTTTCAGAGCTGGATTCACCATGATTTTGTATTCTAGTTCTATAGGTTTTCTTTTGTTGTTATACGCCAATTTTTTGGTATGAAAAAAAATGAATAATATATGTACATAAGCATAAATGCCCATGTATCAAATGTAATAATTTTTTTTTTTTTTTTCTTTTTTTTAACTTCAGGACCTTTCTGAGAAAAAAGACAATGACGAACTGATAGAATTAGAAGAACCACTCACTTAGATGGACGGATAGTAGACGAAATTATATATATTACATATAGATTATTTTAATACCATAAAAAATTAATATATATATATATATATATTTATATATTTAACTTTGTTTTCGTTTAATAATTTATTTATTAACTATATATTTGTCTTATATATATATATATATATATATATATATATATATTTTTTTGTATTTTCAAATATTTAGTTTATATATATTTTGTTTAGAGGTGCATAAAAAGTATATTTGTATATAAAAAAATATTTCAATTAATTTGTTTTATTTATAACTATTTGTCTTTTTAAATATTTATTTTAAACCAATAAAGAATATTATACTCAACATAGCATTTGTATATATAATTATATTTTATATATATATTATGATTATTTATTATATGCCTATTAATATATATTTATATTTTATCCATGTTGTTACTATTCATTTAATATGACTCTTCTTCTTTTTTATATATTAATATATTTTATTTTTTTTGTATGTCATATTAAAATATTGAAAAAAAAAAAAATGGTACATTAAGTACACACTACATATAATGATGTATATAATTTTTTTTTTTTTTTTTTTTTTTTTTTTTTAAAAAGATAATTAAAAAAATGTTAATATAATTGATTAAAAACAATTTTTGATTTGTAGACTTTAAAAAAAAATTATTTTTCTCAAAAAAAATAAAAAGGAAAAAATATAAATATGAATTTAAATATATATATATATATATATATATATATATCATTTTAACACATTTAAAAAAAAAGAAAAATCAAGAGGATTCATTTTAAGTTTATCATATTCAAACAAACTAATAATTCACCCATAGTTGTTTCATCTCCATCTTTTCTTGTGTTATTAGTTGTATCAGGATTGGATATATTATTATCATCTTGTATATAATTAATATTTTGATCTATATTATTATTTACATTTAAATTCATTTGTGTATTATCATTAATTAAATTATCTTTATTGAAATTATTTTTCTTATCAAAAGATTTTATATCTTTATAATTTTGATAAGGTTCAAACATATTTCTTCTATCTTTTTTATGAATGATTTCTCCTCTTTCGGTTATTTTTTTTCTTAGATTTTTTCTTCTTGGTTCATAGTTATAAACTTCTTTTTCTTCTTCTTCGTTAATTAATGTTATTAAAGCTGACAGAGCTGCATTCTTATCTATATCATTTTTTTTAGGAATTTTAGATAAAAATAATGGATGAAGTTCCCAATCATCTTCATCATCTTTTTTTTTCTTTTCATTCTTATTAAGTTCCATATTTTTTTGAACTTTTATCTTCTTATATTTTTCTATTATTATAATATCGTATTGTTATTATTATAACCTTATAATTTACACGTTATTCTTATATGTTATATTTTTTTTATTTTTTACTTATTTTTTTTTTTAATTTTTTATATCTTTTTTAATCTTTTTTTTTTATATATATATTTCATCTATTCATTTTATTATGTAATTTTCTTTTTTCAAATAGTATCATACATAAAAAAAAAAATATATATATATTTATTTATACATTGTGGTATTTATTAATCCTTTAAGTCAAAAAATATATAAATTTTAATTTACTTAATTATTTTACATTTTTTAGTATTTATTAAAAATATATATAAAATAAAAGTATATATAAATATGGTAATATATAATTATATATATATATATATATATTTATTTATTTTATAACAATTATATTTAATATAAACATAATGAAAGGCATATTTTTTTTTTTTTTTTTTCCAATATTTCATTTATTTTTGTAATTTTCTTTTTTTTTTCATTTTTAATAAAATAAGCAAAGCAAACATGTGATTTATTGTTATTCACTAGAATTTTTTTTTTTTTTTTTTTTTACGCGCATTTATATTATATATATATATAAAAATATATTATAGTGAAAGGTTTTATAAAGTGAATAAATAAGATATTAGAAAATATATATTTGTTTTATATTAACTATAAAAGCATTCCATTTTACACATAAGCAGAAAAATTTTACCATAATTTTTACAAAACATTAGGAAAATTATATATACATATATATATATATATATATATATATGTGACAAAATTATTTTACTTTTTGAGAATTTACATGGGTGTATATATTAAATTAGAATATGTTAATAAACCTGTATTATATTTTTTTTTCCCCTCAAATTGGACATGATATATAAATATATAAATATATATATATATATATATATGTTTTTTTTTTTTTTTATAATTTAATAACTTTTTAATATTTTGTTAAATCATCTACTATTTTATGTTTAGATAATATTAAGAAAGTTATGAAGTTCTTGTGCTTTAAATTTTCTATTTTTATTTAAAAATATGTAATGTAAAGGTTATTATTATGAAATTTATCATTTATATATAATATTTTTAATTATTAAAAGTGATTATAATTATATATATATATATAACACAAATTTTGGAATATAATAAAGGTTCATAATTTTTTTTGTTTCTTAAATTTTTTCCTCAAAATTACAATTAAATCTTTCTATAGTAACCGATATATCTGTTACCAAAGGTTTTGTTATAGAAAGACATTTTTCAAGTACCATTGAAGCTTGTTGATGAGTTTGAAATCCTAATTTTTTGGTTAAAATTTCTTTAGTAGGAGATAGCCTTAAACATAATTTTACTATTTTTGAAGTTATAAATCCATGATATTTTTTTAATACTTCATTATAAGCTTCTTGTGCACATATAGATAATTTAGTTTCATTACATGTTATATAACATTTCTCTAGAAATATTATAATAAATTCTAGTGTTCTTTTCATCCATAAGAAACTTATAATTCCATTTTCTAAATCTCGTTTTAATTTTTCTATATTCTCATATTTATTTATATTATAAGAATATAACATGGAAACATATTTTGTTTCTTCAGGATATTTTTCAATAGCTCGTTGAACTTGAGAAGAAGAATTTTTTAGATCCTTTTTTAAGGTATCACCTAAAAATCCATTCCCAAATATCTTATTAAATATTGGATATATGATATTACATAATTCACATATTTTTAATACAACAATTTCGTCATTTTCTCTACATTCAAGTGATTTCTTCTCTATATTGGCAATAAATATTTCACCTTCACAAAGACTACTCATTTTTTTATACACACACACACACATATATATATATATATATATGGTGAAATAATAATAAAATTTATTTAACTTATCTATACACACATTTAAATCATTTGATATCCATATGTTATATATCTATGCAATATATTATAAACAAAATAAATAATCTATATAAATAATACAAAACACAAGAAAAATAAACTTTAATTTAATTATAACTTGTTATAAAAAATAAATAAACACTATGGAAATTTCCATAATATCCATTACAACATATTTTTAATTATTTTATGAACAACAATCATAAAGAAATTCTATTCAATCAAAAATATATATATATATATATATATATATATATACTAATAATAGGAAAACAAATTGAAATGTTTCAATTAGAAAAATCAAAAAAAATTATAAATTATACACTAATAATAATATATACATATATATATATATATATGTTAATTTATTTAATTGTCTGGTTTTTTTATGTTTAATTTATTGTATATTATAAGACAAATACTTCGAATTTTTAATATACATCATAATCATAATAAAATAAAGCAAAAATACATCTAACAATCCTATTCATAAATAATTATTCAAAAAAAAAAAAAAGTATATACACTTTTTTTTTTTTTTTTTTTTTTTAATTATGCATCATTATATAATAATACTTTACAAAAAAAAAGAAAAAAGAAAATGGAAATGTCCTAAAAGTGGAATGAAAAATAAAATTAATAAAATAATTAACAAAATAAATAAAATGAAGCAAAATAATACTGTTAACATTTTGCACAAAAAATGAAATAATAATTTTAATATAATATGAATATATATAAAATATAATATAAAAAACTCTGAATAGATCCATACAAATATTTAATAGATACTTAAATGGTATTGCTGATAATGTATGCAACTTTATTTTTTAAAATATTTCATAACAAAATCTTTCCAATATAATTATACCTTATATATTATATATATATTTATATATTTATTCATTAAATAATTTTTTTTTAGTGACATATATTTTTTATATATATTTTTTCAAATTTTATAGAATTAATAATTCATATTTTTATTCTCAATATGTGAATAATTTTGTATTCATTTAAAAAATATATATGTAATAAGTCCTTCACGTCTTACAAAAAAAAAGAAAAAAGAAAATGGAAATGTCCTAAAAGTGGAATGAAAAATAAAATTTATAAAAAAAAAAAAAAATGATATATATTTTATAATGTAATAATGTCCTAATATATAAAAATGAAATATTTTCTTCATTTGTTTATTCTCTTTTTTTTTTTTTTTTTAAGACGTGAAGGACTTATTACATATATATTTTTTAAATGAATACAAAATTATTCACATATTGAGAATAAAAATAGATAGTTATATAGAATATTTCAATATTTAACTGATATAATAAATATATATGCATATTTATTTATATATCTTCTTAGTTATTAATATTGATTAATTTAACCTTTTTTTTTTTTTTTTTTTTAATTACCAATTTTTTGATATACAAAATGATATTTAAAAGTGTTAGGAATTTATCTAATAAAGTGTGCGATGTTTTAGTATCCTTTGGCGTGCGTCAAAATAAAACTACATTTATATCACATCCAGGTATATATACAAAAATATTAAGAAAAAATATGGTATATATAAATATGTAATTTTTATAAAAATCATACTTATTATAGAAATATATATTTTTTTTTTGTCTATAATTTAAAAAAGAAACAAACAAAAAAAAAGGATATTATAAAAAAGTATGTACACGTACATGTGAATAGCTTTTTTTTTTTTTTTTTTTTTTTTTTTTTTCCTTGTAGGTGTTATGGTAGTATCTCAATTATTAGAAATGAAATTAATAACTAGACCAAGAGCAACATTAACTCAAGAAAATGTTAATGCTATGGTCGAATTTGATTATGAGCTTGCTAAAAAAGCACAAATAGCTGTTGATAATAATTTGCCAGTGAATTTTTTTGATTTGGAATATATAGACAGACCAGAATATTTGAAATTATTACTTGAAGAAAAAGAAATTTTAGAAAAGGCACGAGAAGAAGTTTTGAAAATGGAAAAAGGAAATTATAAAATACCAGATATACTAAAAAATTACAAAAGAGTGGAAATACCAAGAGAATGGAGAAAAGAATTAGAAATCGATGAAAAAATATTAAAAGAACAACCAGGATTAAAGGAAAATATTGAATTACAAACTATTATGAATAACTATATTAGAAATAAATTTAATAAAAACAAAGATCTAAATTCAAAAAAGGAGATAAAAAATTAATAGGTTAAAAAAATTATAATTGTCTTTTTTTTTTTTTTTTTTTTTTTTTTTTTTTTTTTATGTAAATATATATATATATATATATATTTTTTTTTTTTTTTTTTTTTTTTATAAAAAAATTTAAAATTAATTATAAAAAATTTTAAAAAAAAAAATAAAAAAATTAATTTAAAAAAAAAAATTAAAAATCTATAAAATTTTATTTT
>NC_031489.1:551103-561941 GCF_001602025.1 Plasmodium gaboni | reverse complement strand
AAAAAAAAAAAAAAAAAAAAAAAAAAAAAAAAAAAAAAAAAAAAAAAAAAAAAAAAAAAAAAAAAAAAAAAAAAAAAAAAAAAAAAAAAAAAAAAAAAAAAAAAAAAAAAAAAAATAAAAAAAAAAAAAAATTATATTTTTTTTTTTTTTTTTTTTTTTTTTTTGTTCATGTAATATATATATATATATATATATATATATATATTTATTTATTTATCATTTATGAACACATTTGACATTAATGCTAAAAAGTTTGTAAAAAAAAATTAAATAAGTTAATTTAAAAAAATAAATTCAAATGCTATAAATTTTAATTATATGTATAACATAAAAAAATAATGAACCAAGTTCATCACAAATCAAAAAAAAAAAAAAAAAAAATGTTTATAAAAGTATATACTAAGAAACTCTATATATGGACACATAATATATAAATATAATATATATTTATATATATTCATTCATCACTCCATATTATTAAATGTATATTATATTATGATCCATAAGACTATTTTTTTTGTTGCTGTTGAATCATATTTTTTACAAATTGAATAGGGTTTTTCATGTAATTATTAGAATTAATTTTTATATTTTTATCCTTTTTATTATTATTAGGTTCATTTTGTGATATATTTTGATTGATAGAAATATTAGGAACTGTATTACATTTTTTTAAAGATGGAAACACTGTATTTTTAGCTTCTAGAAAAGCTTTTTTTTTTATTACTTTTTCAATAAGATTATTTTTTTTCAATTTAAAATTTAGTTTTTTAATTTTTTTCCTACTTGTTGCTTTTTTTTTACTTTCTTCTATATTTTCATTTTGTTTTTTAAATTTTTCTACGTGGTAATTTTGTTTTAAAATGTTTTTATATATTTTTATAAAATTTTCAGAAGAGTTTACAACATTATTATTACTTTTGTTCGTGTCATCATGTTTCTTAGTTTCTTGTGTTTTCTCTTTTTCTTTATGTTTAAATTTTTCTACGTGGTAATTTTGTTTTAAAATGTTTTTATATATTTTTATAAAATTTTCAGAAGAGTTTACAACATTATTATTACTTTTGTTCGTGTCATCATGTTTCTTAGTTTCTTGTGTTTTCTCTTTTTCTTTATGTTTTTTTTGAGATATGGCTATTTTTTCTTTTTCATCGTAAGGATCATTTATTCTGTATTTTTTTCTTTCTTTTATGTATTTTGTCATTGTTATTATAAATAACAATTTATATAATAAAATAATATATATATATATATAAATATATTATTAAAAAGGGGAATAACAAATGGATGATTTAATTCATTTTGTATAATAATAATATAATTATATATATAATATTATTAAAAAAAAAAAAAAATTATATATAATATATATATATATATATATATATATATATATATATAATATAGTTTGTAAATATAATTATATAAAAAAATTATTTTAGGAAAAAAAAAAAAAAAAAAATAGCAAATATAACAAATATTTAATATTATAATATTTTTAATATATTTATAATATATGATCATTTTAATTCAATTATTAATTAACATATGTACATAAAAATAAATATTATATATATATATATATATATATATATTATGAATCAAACAATATTCTATATTTTTATGAATATTTAACTCAAAACAAAAAAAATTAAAATAAAATAATTAATTTAATGAATTATAAATAGGTAGAATGAGAAAAAATTAACTAATTTTCCTTAAAAAAAAAAAAATAAATAAAACAAAAAAATAAACCCAAATAAATTAATAAATATATATATATATATATATATATATATATATATTTATATATTATTTTTATGTTTAAATTGATGAAAGTCCCTTTATTTTGATTTGAGCTTGTTTTTATATGTTTCATTTTTCAGAACATAATTTTATATATTCCTTTTAATCATAAAATAGGAATATTTTTTTTATAGCCATGAATTAGACAATGAATTTTCTATTTTAATATAATCTTTATTTATTGGATCAATAAATTGTAAATGATATAATTCTAAACACAAATTATTATTATTATATATATTATTATTTATACCATTTTGTAAATCTTCATTTTGATTATTCTTTTCATATATAAAATAATTATTCAAATTAATTTTTATATCATTTTTTTGTTTGTTTACAGTATTTGAATTATTATCATATCCTGGTATGGTAAATGTATCAACAGGTATACTATGTGTTTGTAAAGACAGGTGTTCATTTTTCTTATTTATATGATTATTCATTATAATTGTATTTTCATCGTATATATTATAATTATTATCTACACTATGATGATTATCTTCTTCATTATGATCATCAAAAATATTTGAAATATTCTTATTTGTCCTATTATTAATTTTATGATTTTTTAAAATTTGATTATTAATAATATCCTTTTTAAATATATTTATATGAAAAATATTGTCATTTATTATAGGTGTATTTAATTCACTGAAAAAAAATCGAATGATATCTGCTTTTGGATTATCTAGGAGAATAAAATCAACTAAATAAATATCTTTAAATGTTTCAAGATAATTATTTATATTTATATTTATATCATTTTTAAAATATTCCGATTTTTTATTTTCCAAATAATCTTTATAATTTACAATATTATAAATAATTGAAAATGGAAATGAATATTTATCTATGGTGTCATGAAAAAAGAAAAAATTTCCTTCATTGAAAAAGATATTTAAAGGATAAGTAATTTTATTATTTTCTAACATATCCTTTGAATTGTACAATGGTATTTTATGTGTTAATTGGTCTAATACGTTATTATTCTTCTTCTTATTATTATTATTATTATTATTATTACTATTGATTGTTTTATTATCTGTTTGGTTCACTTGTATATTAATTTTATGATTCAATATATTTTGATTATTGTCATTTTTAAAAAATGTATTATAAAAATGATTAAGACTTTTGATAGGTTCACTTTTTTTAAAAATAGTAGATATGAAATAGTTTTTTTTAATGTCTTCTATTTGATTGTGATCATTTAAATATTTAAAGTTGCGAATTGTTAATTTATTACTTTTATATTTGAAATTTTTAATATTATTATGGTCATTATTTTTATTATTATTATTATTATTATTATGTGTATTGTTTATTTTATTTTTTTTTATATCATTTAACTCATTTAATTTTAATTTTGTTAAATAATTCCAATAGGTTGATGAATAGGAATTATTATCAAAAAAATTATAAAATGGAAATAAATCACTTATTTGCTTTTGAGCATAAATAGAATCTTTATTTAATAAATATTCTTTACTTGTATAATTATATATTTCTGTTTGTTTATTAATATTATTAAAAAAAATTTTATTTTGATAAGTGTATTTTTTATTTTTTATTTCTTCCTTTTTGTCCTCATAATTATTAGTATTCATTAAATTATGCATTTGATTATTTACAAAAACAAAAGGATTATTTATTAAACATCTATATTTCCTTATAAGTTTATTTTCATTTATCATTTTAAGAAAGGTTTTATAAATAATAAAATCGTTACAACATATGATAAGACCACTCATATATATAGGTAGTTTATATGGATAATATATATCATCTTTATTTTCATCAGCCTTAAACATCGATTCAACATAATATTTTTCGACGATTTCATTATGTGTATTTGTATTAAAATTATTATACATAAATAAAGAAGAATTTGTATACAAATAAGCATTTTTTTCTACATTGCTTAAATTTTCCAGCTTACTTATATAATCAATATGTTCTATATTATTATTTATGGTAACTTTATTGTTGTCATGATTTATATTTTTGTCATATATATCATTTGTATATTCATTATTATTAGGACCCTCTGTTTTTTTTTTTTTTTTTTTTTTTTTCAACGTCCAATTTACAGGTTTATGTATAACAAAAAATTTGTCACTTAATGTTCTATATATTAATTTTACTTCGTTATTTGGACTTTTCATTTGGTCGAGCATTCATCACAGTTTATTATAAATAATATATATATATATATATGTATGTATATATATATATATATATATATATATTTGTTTATTTATTTTTTTTCTATGCTTTAGAAAATATCCTAATATTTTAATTTTTATGGATAAATAATAAAAAATCATATACCATAAATTTTAATCTCTCAAACATTTTATTTTAACAGTATACATATAATATTTATTTTTTTTTATTTTCAAACTGAATATTTTTATTAGGAATATGAATAACATTTAAAGGTTTTTTAATATATATATACTTTTAAGATATTAACATACACAAAAAGGATATGTCCACATATATATATATATATATATATATATATATATATTTATATTTTTTTTAGTATATATATATATATATATATATATATATATATATATATTTATTTATTTAAATATAATAATTTATTTGTATTAAATATCTTTCTAGTGTCATGGTTTATTATTATTTTTATATACAAAAAAAAAATAAAGGAATAGAACATTTTTAAATGTGTCAAAAAAAATTATAACATGTAATTAATTATTACACAAAATAAATATATATATATATATATATATATATATATATATATATTACATGTTGTTCTTTTAGAATTCTTTATTTTTTATTTTAAATATATATTTAATAATACACCCTTTAATGTTATAAGTACCAAAAATATTATTTTAAAGAACAAACTACATAACTATGTCATAAGAAAAATTTCCTTCATTTTTCTTATAGTTTTGAATGTTGAAAGGAATATAATATATACAATATATCATTATATTAAATAGCTTTTACAATTTTATTTTTATTATATTTCTAAAATATTGTGTATATATATATTTTTTTTTTTATCAAGTAGAAATTATAAATATATTATTTTAAAAATAAAATGAAAATATATGAATATAATATATAATAAAGGTGTGCAATACATATATTATATTATATATATTAAACCAAATGAAACAAAAAAAAAAAAAAAAAAAAAAAAAAATAGAATATATTTTTGTTTCATTTAAATATTTTATAGAAAGAAGTTATAGCATTTTAAATGTCTTTTTATATATGGATTACTTTTTTAATTTACTGTTTCCTTTTTTTTAAAGGGATATAATTATAATGAAAAAAAAAAAGAGCATATTTTAGTATAATTCAATTAAAAAAAAAAAAAGATAAAAAAATTTACAAATATTTATATATTTTTTGTGTTACAAATATAGATACATATTTTGACAATTATAATATATTATATATATATATTTATTTATTTATTTATGATATTATGTAATATATATATATATATACATATTGGGATAAATATTTTTTATAAAATATATAGAATAACTATGAGAGAAACGCGTGTGAATTATAAAAAATTCTCTCTGTAGTATACTCTAATTTATTAAATATTAATATAGTATATATATTGTTCTTTTTATATTTTTATATATTTTTTTTTAATGTTATAATAAAAAAAGAATATATATTTTATATATATATATGAATATAAAGAATATAAAAATAATATTTAAAAAATTGGCATATTAATATTTTTCCTCATATATAAAAAAAAGGGGGGACAAAAAAATATACATCCAACAATATATTTATTTAGTACTATTATATATTATGTATACATCTGTACAAGCGCTTTTTAATTTTATAAATTACCAATATGTTTTATCTATATATTATATATATATAATATATTATATATATGTATTTAAGCTTACAAAATAAAAGAAAATAAAAAAAATAAATATCGCATATTTTTATAATGTATATAATATTATATATTATACATAATATATAATACATATATTATATTTATATTTATATTTTTTTTTTTTTTTTTTCTTTAATTTTTATATTCCATAATGTTTTCTTGCTTTTAATAAATGTTCACTCTTCAGATTTGATATTAGTTCCTCCCATATTTTTATTTATATAATTAATTTTTCTAATTATATTATATATAATGGTTTCCAGAATTTTTATAGTATATATATATATATAATATATATTTATATGTATGTATTTATTTAAAAAAAATTTTATATGTTTCCTTTTCTTTTTTTTTTTATATATATTTTATTTTTGTTTTATTTTTTTAGGCATGTATATTATGGAAATGTAAAAATTATATATAAATATATATATATTATTTAACAATATTATATTTACATATATATATATATATATAACATATTTATTATTGTAGCTTTTGAAATTTTTTTTTTTTTTTTTTTTAATATGTTTATATTATATATATATATGTATGTATGTATGATAATATATGAAAGGAAAGAAAAAAGATAAATTCTTTTTACGTTATTTTTAAAACATACATATATATGTATATATATATATATATTAAAATTCTATAGTATTTTTTTTATTATATATTCCATTAATTTGTTTATAAAAAAGAAGAAAAGAAAAAAAATAGATTAATTGATATTATAATTTAATAAGAAAACTGTACACATATAAGATATATATATATATATATATATATATATATATATATATATGTATATGTTACTTTTTATTTATCTATATATAATATAATTATTGTAGTATATTAAATTTAGAAACATTATGGATACCAAGAGTGGAGATAAGAATGCTGCAAATACAGGAGGAGCTGATGGGCTTGTGAAGACTGTATCTGTTTTATTAAGAGATAACAAATGTAAATTTAATATAGATGAAAGTTATGATCAAAATGATAAAGATAAATTAGGAAATGATGCAGGTCAACAGGATAGTGGTATGATAAATTGTTTGATGGAGAAATTAACATCTAAGAAATTTTTAGAAGAGAAAGAAACAAAAAATAGTTTTTATTTAGTAGATAATGAAAATATGAAAATAAAAAAATTAAAAGAACATGGTCATTCAGCTTCTTTAAATGATGATTTAAGTCCATTACAATATGAAAGAACAAAATATGTACCTACCTTACCTAAAGCTTTTGCTAGTGAATATCAAATATTAGAAGAGAATTATGGAGATGATTTTATAAATAAAAATGATTATGAAGATGTAAAGAGGTTTTTAAAAAATTTACATAATTTACCTATGTTAAATGTTAAAGAAAGTAATAATAATAATAATGAATCTTTTAAAGGTGGTAATATTTTAAAAATTGGTATTATTTTATCAGGTGGTCCAGCTCCTGGTGGTCATAATGTTATATCTGGTATATATGATTATGCTAAACGTTATAATGAACAATCACAAGTTATTGGTTTTCTTGGTGGTATTGATGGTTTATATAGTAAAAATTATGTTACTATAACTGATAGTATGATGAATCGATTTCGTAATTTAGGTGGTTTTAATATGTTATGGTCAGGTAGAGGAAAAGTAAAAAATAAAGATGATTTAATTGCTATAGAAAATATTGTATCTAAATTGAAATTAAATGGTTTAGTTATTATTGGTGGTGATGGTTCTAATAGTAATGCAGCTTTGATTTCTGAATATTTTGCAGAAAGGAAAATTCCTATATCCATTATTGGTGTACCTAAAACTATTGATGGTGATTTAAAAAGTGAAGCAATTGAAATTAGTTTCGGTTTTGATACTGCTACTAGAACCTACTCAGAAATTATTGGAAATTTATGTACAGATGTAAAAACTGGTCATAATGTTTATCATGTTGTTCGTGTTATGGGTAGATCAGCATCACATGTTGTTTTAGAATGTGCCCTACAAACAAGACCAAATGTTGTTTTAATAGGTGAAGAAGTTGAACAATTAAATTTATCACTTAAAGATATTGTTAAAAATATTGTTAATATTATATTAAAAAGAAAATCATTAAATAAAAATTATGGTGTTATCTTATTACCTGAAGGATTAATTGAATTTGTACCTGAAATGAAAATATTAATTTCTGAATTAAATGTTATATTAAAAGATGGACCATTTGATGCTTCGAAACTTCAAAAATCAAAAGAAGTATGGGATTTCTTACCACCTATTATTAGAGATCAATTATTAATGGATAGAGAATCTACTGGTTATATTCAAGTTGGTAAAATCGCTACCGAAAGATTAATTATTGTATTAGTTGAATCTGAACTAGCCAAATTAAATAATAAAAACTTAAATATTCAATTTATGTCACATTATCTAGGTTATGAAGGTAGATGTGCTATTCCATCAAATTTTGATTGTAATTATTGTTATGCATTAGGTTACAACGCTGCACTCTTAATTGATCATAAAAAAACAGGATATATGTCCATTATTAGAAATTTGGCAGATTCATATACTAACTGGATACCAGCTGCTATCCCATTCTTACGAATTATGCATGTAATTAAAGATAATACAGGTAATGAATTCCCAGCAGTCAAAAGATATTTAGTTGATTTAAATAGTCCATTATTTAATGTATTAAAGGAAGTTAGGGGACTGTGGTCTCTTTATGATTTATATAGATCTCCAGGACCTATCCAATTTAATGGCCATTTAGGTAATGCACGTTGTTATACTGTTAAGACTCCAACAAAGGATAATTTGTTATGTCAGAATGCCGATGATTTAGAGCTTATTATAAATTTAACTAACAAGAATACAAATGGAAATAATGGCCACAATAATCATAATGTATCTGATGATAATAAAGCAAAGGATGGTGAATCATCATCAACAAGTTCTTTTAAAAAAACCAACTACAATCTAAGTGATAATAATACAAATACTAATTATAATAATATATCTGATGGATCCACATTTGGTAATACTACCTTATTAAATAATACAACCTGTAATCTAAAAGTTGATGGAGTGAATACTTCAAATAATCAAGAAAGTAGTACATCTGATGTTTTGTCTGCAGAACCTGTAAACCAAGGATTTTATGAACAACATGCATCTAGTTATAAATCCTTAGGTTGTATGTCAGAATTACAAACGTCTAGATTATACAACAAATTAGAATTGCCCGAATTATGTTCTGATTTGAAAGCAAAGGTTAGAGCTGGAAAACAATATATATCAAATGATCCATATACACAAAAACAGATTTTATCAAATTATCCACATATGTCATATGAAAATAAATTTCAGATACAAGAAATATTTCATGACAAATATGCTAGCCCTATTTCCTTTGAAATAAGAATTGGTATAGTATTTTTATCAAGACAAGCACCAGGTGCTATGAATGTGTTATGTGGTTTATATAGGCGTTTGAAATTATTAAAAGGTGTTTGTATTGCATTTTATGGTTTATATGGATTATTACATAACAAGTACATTATAATAGATGATGATAATATTGCAAAGTACTTAAATCAAGGAGGTTTAGAATTAACTGGAAATTCTCCAGAGCATTCATTATTTGATAAAGAAAATAGAAATAAAGTATGTGAGACGGTTACCCAATTACAATTAAATGGTTTAGTTATGCCAGGATCTAATATAACTATTACAGAAGCTGCATTATTATCAGAATACTTTTTAGAAAAAAAAATACCCACATCTGTTGTAGGTATACCATTAACAGGATCTAATAATTTGATACATGAATTAATAGAGACATGTGTTGGTTTTGATAGTAGTACAAAGGTATATGCATCATTAATAGGTAATGTATTAACAGATGCAGTAAGTATGCCTAAATATTGGCATTTTATTCGTTTAATGGGAAGATCTCCTTCACATGAAGTTTTAGAATGTGCTTTACAAACTCATCCAAATGTAGTAATTATATCAGAAGAATATGGTGCAGCAGATAAAACATTATGGAGAGTTGTTCAAGATATTGCTGATGTTGTATGTGCAAGAGCTGATGTTGGAAAAAATTATGGTACTGTATTAATACCAGATGCATTATTAATGCACTTACCACATATGAAAATATTATTATCTGAAATAAGTGATATATTAAATGAGGCATCTGAGAAAGGACAATTATTAGAAGCAAGGAATGATTTAGTAAATTTATCTGGTGTAGATCATGGTCAATTAACATCAGAATGGGTTTCTAAATTAACACCATGGAGTTTAGCATTATTAAAAACGTTCCCACAATTTATTATAAAAGAATTATTACAAGTAGATTTGAGATCTATGCGTTTTGAACAATTAGAAACTGAACAATTATTATTACAAATGGTGAAGGAAGAATTACAAGATAGAAAGAAAAAAGGAAAATATTCTGGAAGTTTCATGGGATTAACACACTTTTTTGGTTATCAAGGACGATCATCATTACCATCAGAATTTGATTGTAAATTAGCATATGCATATGGACATGCAGCATCTATAGTTATTGAAAGTGGATTAACAGGATATATAGTATCTATAAGAGGATTATGTGGTAATGTAAAAGATTGGAAATTATTTGCTATACCATTTATATCATTAATGAAAATATTACCAAAAGGACAAGGAAGTAAATATTTAAAAAGTGCATCTAAAGGTGATCTACCAGTAATACCTAGTGCACCTGTAGATTTAAATGGTAAAGCATATAGAAGCTTAAAAATTGCTTTACAAAAATGGCAAATGGAAGATCGTTTTTGTAATCCAGGACCAATACAATTTGAAGGTAATGCATCTAATTATTATAATAGGATATTATTTGAAGAACAATCAGAATATTTTGAAATGTTAAGATATGTTGAATGTTATGCAAATATTTTAAAAGATACTTGCCGTTTTGGTGTCTCAGCTGATTATTTGAAAAATGTTTTTGTACAATTATGTGGTATGTTGGTATTAGCATATAAGCCTAATGATATCTTATCTAATATGCCATACATTGGAAGTATAGAAGATTATTATGATTGGGAAAACCAGAGAAAAAGAAT
>NC_031489.1:547571-551043 GCF_001602025.1 Plasmodium gaboni | reverse complement strand
TACGATGCATATAATATATATTATGATTATTAAACTGTTTATATATATATATATATATGAAAATGTTATTTTAAATTTGGTTCATGATTTTAACATTTTATTTTATTATTTCTTTATGCCTTTATTTATTTATTAATAAAATATAAACCCTTATACATATATACAATTTTAATAATATAGATATTATTAAATAGTTTTGTCTACGTATATCAAAAATGTACTTGATTTAATTTGTGTTCCGATATATATATATATATATATATATATATAATATATATAGATATTATAATTTTTATTTATGTAGTTATTACTAAAAACATGATAAATTATATTATTCTGACAAACATATTTATGTAAAATATTTGAACATTATTTAATTGAATGAATCCATTATAATCTTTTTAAAGTATAGCTTGGATGTTTTTTTTCTTTTTTTCCTGCCTCATAAATTCATATTTATGATAACATCTATTATTTGTAAGAACATATTTATTTATATTAATTGAGAAGAAAAAAAAATAAATATTTTATATTTAAACCATAACTATACCTATCTAATGGTTAAATGTAAGAATAAAAATTAATTAAAAGGATTGATTAAAGGTTAATTTTTTATGTATATGATTATATAAAAAATATAAAACATTTATTCATTATTCTGATATATATATATATATATATATATATATATATATATTGTTATTAATAATAATTGTTTTATTTATGTATAAACATATAATAGAATATTTTTTTTTTTTTTTTTTTTTTTTTCATGTGTTTTTAAACCGGTGTATATAAAAAAAATATAAAGATATATAGTAATAAAAAAAAATAAAATAATAATAAAATAAACATTAATATATAACATGAGTGTATACATTATATAGAAAATATCCTCTTTTCTTTTTTTTTTTTTTTCTTCTTTCTTTGTAACCCTTTTATTAAATGAGTGAATCGGCAAAAAATAAATTGCCTTCTTATTATATTGTGAACATATATGTAAAAAAAACGAAATATATGTATATATAAAATATATTTATATATATGTAAGATATAACTATATGTATATATTTTTTATAAAATGAACCTTTTTTCTTGATGTAGATAAAATAAAAATCTATATTATATTTTTTATTACACAATGGTACTATTACAGAAATATATATATATTTATTTATTTATATGATACTTCAATATGATAAATAAAATTATGAATTGAAGATTAAATATTGAATAGGGAAAATATATATTATCACATGTTCATTATATATATATATATTATATATATATATGTATATTTTTTCAAATATAGTAATATATAATGCTACATGTCAGAAAAAAAATTTTTAATAATGTACTAAGAAATTACAGAGAGATTTTTAATTTTTCTTTATTAAATAAGAAACATGTATCTTATGATACACTGGCTGGTATCCCTTGGATGAGTCATAGTCGTATCACAAAAATAACTGAGAGGGTGTGTGAGGAAGGTCCATATGATAAAATAACATGGTCAAAATTAAGTGAACGTATTTATAAAATATGTGATAGTTTTCATATGAAAGAAATTGGTAGGATTTTATATGCATATTCAAAAGTAAGATATAGAGATATAAGAATAATTTATAAACTTATTGAACAAATAAAGAATAAAGAAATATATAATATAGATTTGTTATCATGTGCTCATGTATGTCATGCATTAAATAATTTAAATTATCTTGATAAGAATTTGTTTGAATTATTTGTAAAAAATATAAAAAATATAAAAATATTACATATTAATAGTGTTCATAATTCTATTGTTACTAAAAATAACAGTTGTCCTAATTATTCCTTTCCTATCGTTTTAATTTTAAGTGCTTATTCAAAACATTGTAATGATGCTCATATAAGAAAATTATGTCTGGAATTATTAATTCATTTTTTAGAACATTTTAATAAATATAAAAAAGAATGTACACCTCAAGGTTTGGTTATGTTATTAAATTCGTTTTCTCAAATAATGAAACCATCACCTGAATTTTTTAGAGAGGAGCAGGAAGAATTAAAAAAAATTTCTATCGATGAATATAAAAAGGATGATTTATATATTAACGATGATACTAATACGATTAACATGCCATTTTATAAAAATAAGCTCATACATATAAATTACAAAAATGAATCAGTAGGTTCAGAGGATTGTTTAAAAATAGAAAACGCAAAGAAGAATTTGGAGGAGTCTACATTTGATGTGGATAAATATGTGAACGATCTTACCTACGAAATAGAAAATAAAAAAAATAACAACAATAATAATAATACTAATAGTTATAATAATAATAATAATAATAATACTAATAGTTATAATAATAATAATAATAATAATAATGGTTATAATCATTATAGTAATAATAACCATTTTGATAATAATATTTTAAATATGTGTGTAAAGAACCCAAATTACAATAGAATACATGATGATAATATTTCTTCAGATACACATAACTATATTGATATGTTAACTAGGATAGAAAAAAAAGATGTACTAAATAAACAATTTCTGATGCTACTATTAGAAATCACAAAAACCATTGACAAGATGAATACACAATCCTTATCTTTAATTATGAATTCATGTTGTCGTATTTGTTATGATAAGCCGATTGAATTTTTAAATATTATAAGCGAAGAAATAAATAAAAAACTACATCTGACCACAATTCGACATCTGTCATTAATTATAAATGGATACATAAAACTGAATATACATAACCCTATACATATAGATAATATATTTAAAGAAATTGAAAAAAAAATTTATTCGTGTGATGAAAAACCATTATGTTTTATTTTAAGTAGTATGGTAAAATATAAAATAAAAAATGAAAATATTATATCTAATATAAATGCTAAATTTATTTTAAATATAAGAAAAATGAATATAACTACATTATGTAATATTTTATATTATTATACAAAATTAAATATTTTTAATGAGGATATTATTAATTTATATCAAATATATTTAAACAAACTTATTGATACAGCTAATATACACCATCTTGCTTTATCAGCATATGTGTTTTCAAAGAATAAAATAAAAAATGAATTAGTATATATAATATTAAAAAAAGCTTTAGATATATTACAAAAAGAACAAATTATTTATATTATTAATAATGAATATATAATTAAAGATATATTAATGATAATTAATAGTATGAGTGCTCTTGATATATATTCAGAAATATTAGGTATATATCTTTACTATATAATTAATGATAATAAAACTATAAATATAAATAAAAATATAAATATAAATAAAAATATAAATATAAATAAAAATATAAATATAAATAAAAATATAAATAAAAATATAAATATTATTGAACAAACAAATAAAATGTATGATACACTAAAGGATCATAAGCCATATAGTGAACAAAAGAAAGTAGAGGAGACTAAAGATATTAATAAATCCATTTTG
>NC_031489.1:537571-542571 GCF_001602025.1 Plasmodium gaboni | reverse complement strand
TTTTTATATTTTGAATTTTTTTTCTTTTATTTTAATATGAATATATATTGAACAAATACAGTAAAATAATTTTTTTCCATGTAATGGGGAAATTAATATTATATATATTTATATATATATATATATATATATAAAATTTTTTTTTTTTTTTTTTTCTAATTAATGAAAAATATTGTATGATTATTTTATTTGTTAGTTTTTAAAATATGTTTTGTTTTTATAAAATTAATCCAAAAATATTTGAATATGTTATTTTTTTTAATGTAATCATATTAATATATATTTCGATGTGTACATAATATATATATATATATATTATATATATATATAATTTTCCATTTCCTTTTTTTGTTGTTAATGAGAATATATATGAAATATATAATTTTGTAATTTTTTAAATATGTATGCATTATTTTATATTATTCGAATATATATAATTAAAGAATGAAAATTGAAAAAAAATAAAATATAAATATGTACATATAAATACTTACCAAAATACACACACACACAAAATATATAAATATAAATATATATATATATATATATATATGTATTAATATTTATGTATTTATAATTGATCATATGTGATATACTAATTTGTGTATGTTACCCATTTAATTTGAAAATAAACTATTTTTACTTTTATTATTATATCATATTATATCATATTATATCATATCATGTTATATCATGTTATATTATATTATGTCATTTTATTTTATAATTTCCTTTATTTTTATTTCATTTTATTATTTTTTTTAATATATAATGTTAGTAAGGTTCAGGAAATGTGGACAAACTAACATATTTAGAAGTATATCAAATATACGTAAAATATATAATGAAGGAAATAATTTAAAAAAGAATAGAGATGTAGAAAGAAAAGAAAAGATTATTATTTTAGGTTCAGGATGGGGTGGTTTTAATTTTTTATTAAATATAGATTTTAAGAAATATGACGTAACGTTAATATCTCCTCGTAATTATTTTACGTTTACTCCTTTATTACCATGTTTATGCAGTGGAACATTAAGTGTAAATGTTTGCACAGAAAGTATTCGTAATTTTTTAAGAAAAAAAAATGGGTACACTGGGAATTATTTGCAATTAGAATGTACTGATGTTTTTTATGAAGATAAATATATTAATTGTATAGATGTTGAAAATAATAAAGTGAAATTATTTTATGATTATTTAATTATAGCTGTAGGTGCAAAAACAAATACATTTAATATTAATGGTGTAGATAAATATGCATATTTTGTGAAAGATATTGATGATGCTTTAAAAATTAGAAGAAAGTTTTTAGATAATCTGGAAAAGTGTACACTACCAAATATATCAAATGAAGAAAAAAAGAATATGTTACATGTAGCTGTTGTAGGTGGTGGTCCTACAGGTGTTGAAGTTACAGCAGAATTTGCTGATTTTATTAATAGAGAAGTTAAAATAAATTATAAAGAGATTTTTAATTTTATATCAATTAGTATTATAGAAGGAGGAAATAATTTATTACCAACATTTACACAAAATATTTCAGATTTTACAAAAAACAATTTTCATAATCTAAATATTAATGTATTAACAAATTATTATGTAATAGATGTAGATAAACATAATTTTTATATACAATCAAGTGTTAATAAAAATGAAAAAAAAAAACTTTCATATGGTCTTCTTATTTGGGCTAGTGGCTTAGCACAAACAAGTCTTATAAAAAATTTCTTAAAAAAAATACCTCAACAAGTAAATAATCCAATTTTAAATGTAGATGAAAAATTAAGAGTTATTGGTATACCATCTAATAATATTTATGCTATAGGTGACTGTAAAAAAATACAACCAAAATTATTACATGAACATACAAATGAAATTATCAAAATATTAACAGGTAATAAATTAACTTCTGAGGCCCTAAAATTAAAACATTCTGAACTAACCAAAACATTTCCTCAATTAAGTGTATCAAAATGGGATTATGAAAAAAACAAAAAAGGAGAAATGACTCCTCAACAATTTCATGATTATTTATATCAAATCGATAAAAATTATAAATCACCTACACCTACAGCACAAAATGCTAAACAAGAAGCTTATTATCTATCGAATATATTTAATAATTTTTTAAATACTAATCAAAAATTTAATATTCCATCTTTTATAGAAAAATGGAAAGGATCATTAGCATATATAGGTAATCATCAAGTTGTTGCAGATTTACCTTATTATGAATTAAAAGGAGGAAGATTCTCTTCCACTTTTTGGAAAGCTGTATATATACAATTATTGTTATCCTGGAAATCGAGGTTTCATTTTTTCTTCGATTTTATTAAGACTAAATGGTATGGTCGTCCTTTCATCAAATAATACAACAATATATACACATATATATATATATATATATATATATATATATATGTGCTTCTTTTTTCAAAATATATACATTTTTTTTTTTTTTTTTTTAGTTATATTTTATATAATTATAAGTATATTTCTATGCATTCGAATTAACACATAGTTAATTTTATATATATATTATGAATGTTCATCTCTTATAATCCTAGTAAAGGAATATATAAATATATATTTGAACATATAATATCAAATAAAATAAAGGAAAATTCATTCGTGTAACATTAACATATATAAAACATATTTTTACTCACCTATATATATATATATATATATATATGTTTATATGCATTTTCATTTTTTAATTTTTTTTTTTTTTATATTTTTATCATTTGTTATATATCATTCTATATATATATTTGTTTAGTTTAACATATTTGTAATATTTAAAAAAGAAAAATAATTCATCTTTTAAAAATAATTATTTAAATAACATAATAACTAATAATATTTAATTTATATATATATATATGAATAAGTTCTTAAGAAATATATAAGAATTAATACATACATCTTAAAAAAATAAAACATTATATTAAAAAATAAAGAAAAATATATAAGAAAATTCAAATGAATATTATATATATGTATAAATGTATAGTATATACTCATATGTATTAATAATTATAAAAACACAAAAAAATAAAAATATAATAAATGTAAGTTTAAAAAAATAAAAAAAAAAAAAAAATAGACAAAGATTTACACATATATTATATATATATATATATATATATATATATATATATATATATATATGTTTATATATACAATTATATTTATGAAAAATAATATAGCATTTCACATGTTTAAAATATCCTTTTCAAATTGCTCCAATTCCTCTTTGTTAAATTTATTTTCATCTATATCAAATTCCATATTATCTACCAAATTTAATACGTCTAAATTTATATCATCTTTTTTTACAATATCATCAGAATCATTTTTTAAATGATCAGAAACAAAGAATTCTTCTTCTCTCTTAGTATCAATTTCAACATTAATATTATGATCTATATATATATTATTTTTATTAGGTAGTATATTATCACTATTTGAATCTTCCTTTTGGTCCTTCACTTCGTTAATGATTTGTTCATATTTTTGTTCATTTTTTTCATTTTTGTTTTCTTCAATTGATTCACTTATATTAATAAGATTTTGTACGTCTAAAGGATTTATATTTTTATTAATTATGTCATTTTTAGTATATATCATTTTTGAATCTTTTATATCATTAAATTCTTTATTTATATTTGAAGAATCAAAATAATCACTTTTCGGTTCCTCTAATTCATTTACACTTCTATTTGCCTCACTTATTTCATCCAGAAATTTTGTATTAAATTCAGAAATTTTTTGAAAATCATTATTTTTTATTTTTATGTTAGACATATCTTTTAAATATATATTGCTATCTGATGGACATATATTTTGTTCATTGTCTTCTTTAATATTTGTATATTTACTTGCTTCATTTAATTTATTTTCAGATTTTTCCCCATTATTTGAAAAAAAAAATATATCATCTGTATTATTAACATAGTTATCATAATTAATTTTATTATCATCATTATTATTTTTATCATATGTTTTTTTAGTGTTATTCACAATGTTTTTAAAGTTATTAGATTTTTCACTTAAGTCCATATATATATCATTATCCATATATATTTTTATTCCATTTATATTTGTCTTTTTCATATAAACATCTTCATATGATGTTATTGAATTGCTGTCATATAAGTTATTGTTATTCTTTTCATCTTCAACATTTTCATTTGTTATAAAGTCATTTTTAATATTTTCATCCTTATTTTTAATGGACACATCCTTTAATACTGCACAAGAATTATATTCCTTTTCTTTATTTATAAAATGCTTCTCTTCGTTATTAATATGTTTATTTATTTCTGAACAATATTCTTCATCGTTTAAAAAGGGATGGTCTTTATTTTGATCGTTGGGTTTACTAATCATTGTATTTTTAATTTTTAAATTATAATTATTTTTAGGATTTACTTCATTTGTTTTTTGATCATTATGTGGATAGCTATTTTTATTTTCTAGGTAGCTATTTTTATTTTCTGGGTAGCTATTTTTATTTTCTGGGTAGCTATTTTTATAATCTGGGTAGCTATTTTTATCATTTGGGTAGCTATTTTTAACATCTGCGTAGCTATTTTTATTTTCATTATGTTCATTTTTTTTTTCAGTAAATGTATTATCCTTTACATGATCTTTACAAATATCATTATTCATAATTTTTGTTGTTGGATAATTATCTAATATATTAAATTTATTATCAAAAATATCATCTGCAATTTCATTATAAATAATATCAATATTGAAAAAATAGGATTTCCAGAATTGCATTTCGGACATATAGTAAGGTACAAGAAAATTTTTGGTATTAATTAAATTATGATCTTCATTCATAATTTGTTCACTTTGATCTTTTTTTTTGTTCCAATTAAAATTATAATTTTCAAGAATATTTGTGTGTAGGATTTTATTTCTATCAGTATTTAATTTCAATATTCTTTCATAGACTTGTTTATTTATATATGGATCTGGTAGGTTTA
>NC_031489.1:526939-531939 GCF_001602025.1 Plasmodium gaboni | reverse complement strand
TTTCCACTTATATATCCAAAGAGTGGTGATGGCAAGAATGATAAAACTGTTGATAATGAAAATACTGTTGTTAGATCATATGCAGTAGTCATAAAGAAAGATCTATTTGTTTTAATAAAATAATCAAATCTGATCATACTTGAACTACATATAAAAACTGTTATTAAATATTCCCATTTTTGTGGATGTGCCCATAATGATTTTATATAATCAAAAAGAGATGTATTATTAACTTGTTGTTTAGATGAAATATTTCTTTCTGACATATTAACTGATGATCTTCTACCACTTTCTAAGTTTTCCATTTCTTCATATATACCATTATTATTATTATTATTATTGTTCATATTATTTTTATTTTTATCTGTCATTGATGATCCAGTAGCACGCTCACTATTAATTTGTATATTATCTTGCCCTTGTATTGATAATTTAATATTAGTACTTTTACCAGGCATAATAAATATACCCACAAGAAATGAGAATAATATACATGTGCATAAATAAATTACACATAATATATAAAACTCATTATCACCAAATTTAAATAAATAAAAGAAAGCAATTTTTAATAATAAACCTACAGCAAAACCAGTAGATCTAGCTGAGCCTAAAATTCCAAATATTAATGATTCTTGTCCTGGGAAATATTTAGATATTTTTAACAAAGGTATAAACGACAAATCAGCTGATACACCCAATAAGAAAAAGAATATATACCATACGTATGAAAATTTTAATACTGCTAATGAAAAAAAAGCTAAAGCTAATATAATTTGTCCACATAAGAAACATACTTTCTCTCCAAATGTATCTAAAATAAATCCACTCATTGATGATAAGAAAAAATGTAAAAAGAATGATAATGTAAATAAATTATTTATAGCTGCATCTCTATTACCACATGAATTATATGATATATTCTCATCTACTTTAAATATTTGCACTTCATCACCTTCCTTACATAATTCAGAAAAAGCACCCGTCTTGTATATTATAGGTTGCCATCCACTAAATCCAGCATGAACAAATGTAGCAAGTGAAGATACTATGGAATATAAAACTAATACAATCCACTTATTAATTTTTAGATCCTTCCCTGATTCTCCTTCATACTTTAGTTGTGAAATGTTTTCCTTTGACATATCTGACGACATTGTATACAAAATGGGGTAAGATAAAATTAAACGACAAGGCTTAATTTATTTATAAAAATATATAAAAATAAATAAAAATGAAAATAAATAAATATATATATATATATATATATATATATATATATTTGATACAACAAAGGTCTCAACTTATAATTAAATTTTAAATAGCACAAAATAAAATATATATAAACGCATAAATATTATATATATATATATATATATATATATATATATATTTATTTATTTATTTATAGCTAGATATATGTAGGGTATCCTAAATAATCCTTAATTTATATAAAAGATTCATCCAAATATATTACAAATATGTAATATATATTTATATATAGAAATATTATTATAGAAAATAATTAATTATAATTCCTTATATCCATCTTATAACAAAACAGAAAAAAAAAAAAAAATTTTTTTTTTAATGGAAATTATAGAAAAAATAATATAATAAAATTTTAAATATTTTTATAAATAAAACATATATATGTATAATATATATATTTAAATTATTTTAAATTTAAATCCTTTTTTTTTTTTTTTTTTTTTAAAGTATTTATTACATGTAAATTAAGGTATTTTTATATATATATAATATATATTATATATATTGAATATTACATATTATAATATTTTTATTTCTTTTTTTTTTCTTATATTACAATAGGATATAAATAAAATATAAATAAAATATATATGAAATATATATGAAATATATATAAAATATATATAAAATATATATATAATATATATAAAACTATTTCTGTGGTACTTCACATATTGTAGTATTATTATGTGCTAAATATTATACATATAAATATATAATACTATATATATTATATATATAATATATATATATATTTTTTTTTTTTAAGTGTTTTTATATATTAAAAGAGGATATTTTTTTTTGTTTCTCATTCAGCTAAGCTCAATTTTGTTAGGAAAATTTAAATATAGAAACTATAACAATAATATTATATATATATATATATATATATATTTATTTATATATTATTTCTTTTGCTTTTAATATTTAAAAAAATAAGCAAGAATATTTAATAATATTATTTATTTCCATATATATATAATATATTAAAATAATAAATATATATTTATATATATACATATCCACGTTGAAGTAGAAAGAGTATTCTTCTTTTTCTTATTGTGATAAATATTAAAAAAAAAATAATAATAATAATAATAAATGTATTATATATATATATTATATAGGGACTATTATGAGAAAAAAATACTCAATATTTTTAAAATAATATATAAGTTCATATAATTTAAAATATATATATATATTTATATATATGATTTTCCTTTTTTTATTTAACCTATGAAAAAAAAAAAAAAAAAAAAAAAAAAGTTCTTAAATATATATTTTGTTTTATTATTTTATGTTTCCTTTTTAAAAGTTGTTATATATTATAATGGATTGATATACATATATAGAACACAGAAAAAAAAAAAAAAAAAAAAAAAAAATTAAAATTATTTTTTAAAAATTTAGCAAAACGATGTTTCACAAAAAACAAATTGTAAAATAAATAAATAATATATATATATATATATATATATATAATATATTTGTTTATTTATTTATATATCGGTTAAAATTAAAATTAAAATACAATCAATATATATATATGTGTGTGAAAAAGGTTAATATTATATTTATATATAATGATAAATAAAAAAAAAAAAAAATATAATATACTCATTTTTTTCTTCCTTTTTTTTTTTTTTTTGAGTGTACTATAATAGAAAAATAAATATGGTGTTTAAAATAAGATATATCTATCTTTTTATTTGTTTATTTTATATATCAGTATCTAATAAAATAAAAATACACACACATATAATTTGTGTATATAAAATTATGTACGTTATATTTTCTCCAGCACAAAAAATAAATAAAAAAATAAATAGCTATATTTTTCATTTTTTTCTTTGAAAGTTATGCCTTTAAAAAACAGTGATCCTTTATATATATATATATATATATATATATATATATATGATATATATTTTAATAATAATAACAAAAAAAAATATATATATATAAATAAAAATTATATTATATTACATTACTTTTAGGATATATAATATTGATTAACATATATCCGTGTGTATACTTGAAAAAAATTACGTGATTTTATTTATTTATTTATTTATTTATTTTTATTCGATTGTTTGGTCGAGAATATCTTTATCTTCTAAATTATTTAATGATAGCAAATCATCATTATAAAAAAATTCGTTACATCCTTTTTTATTAGCTTCAAGACATTTATCAACCCATTCGCTATAAACATCTATACATTCATCTAAGCTTGTTATTTGATTAACATATTTAACACCACATTTTAGACAAGCTAATTCTCCAATTCCTTTGGACCTATGCCTACAATAATATATAAATTAAATGAAATAAAAAAGAAATCACAAAATTACTGCGCAAAACAAACATACATATATCAACAGATCATATATATATATTTTTATTTATTTATTTCCTTACAGTTTTATATCAACTGATTTTTTATAACTACAAAAAGGACAATTAAATTGTTTATCCAGTTTTAATGGTTTTTTTTTTCTCGGTTTTACTTTCTTCACTTTACTCCTAGCCATTTTTACATATCTATATTTTTATTCTTTAAAAAAATATATTCTTGTAAACATATAAAAATTTGGTACGGATATTTATAACTCACATATATATAAATATATATATATAAATAAAAATATATATATATATATATATATATATATATATATGTATGTATATATGTTTTACATATGTATACACTTATTTAATATACTTTATATAAAGTTACAATATGAAGAAAGAAAAAAAAAAAAAAAATAGGGAGAAAACAAACAAAACTATAAAGAAAAGAAAAATAACACAAAAATTAAAAAATTATATAATTAATTAAAAGCACAAATAAATAAATAAATATATATATATATATTATATATATATTTATATTTATATAGGATAAAAAAAAAATTTATAAATAAATTGTTTTTAATATATATATAATTTTTCAAAACAAAATAGAAAAACAATCCTTTTCTATTTTTTATTTGATATATAAAAAAACATATAAATAAATAAATATATATATATATATATTTATTTTTAGGTTATAATTTTTATGGTATGAAAAAAATAATAAAAAAAAAATAAAAAATAAAAAAAAATGAAATGATATAAATGAAACATATATATTATTAATACATATTAATATATTTATTTTTATTTTTTTGAACGTTTCTATTTTCATGGATAAACAGGCTCCTCATCATGCATATAAATAAACATACATATATAATTATATATATATATATATTATATTTATTATATTAATTTAATATGTAGGAAGTTATATATATATATATATATATATTAGGGGACCAAAAATACATTTTAATATTTTTCTTTTTCTTTTTCTTTTTCTTTTTTTTTCCAATAAAAGTCTTTTAATGTAATATATATTATATTTATAATTATAAAAAAAACAGAAAAAAAATATCTAGTCATAATAAATGTAATAAAGCATATATTATACTTAAATAAAAATATATAATATATTTTATAATATTTTTGAGACATTTTTTTTTTTTTTTTTTTAAGGACAAAATAATATTTTTTTAAAGTTTATCAAATTGGAAGTTTAAAAAAAAAAAAAAAAAAAAATAGTTTCACATATTTATATTTTTTTAATTTTTATGTGTTATAATATAACTACTTTTTAAATAATAATAAATATACATTTATATTTTTATTTTTTATGTGTCCATATATATATATATATA
>NC_031489.1:513564-526639 GCF_001602025.1 Plasmodium gaboni | reverse complement strand
AATAATATTTTTTTAAATAATAATAAATATACATTTATATTTTTATTTTTTATGTGTCCATATATATATATATATATAAAGAAGATATAATAGTTGTGATTTCTTGATTCTTATTAATATATTTTGAAAATATAAATTTTTATTATATAATTTCTTTTTAAAAGTTACACATTGGTCCGTTTTGTTTAAAAAAAAAAAAAAAAAAAAAATACATATACAGGAATAAATATATATTTACATTATTGTTATATCTAATTATGAAATAAATAACTAAATATATAAATATATATATATATATATATATATATATATATATATATTAAATATCTATGTGTGTTTGATTTTTTTGTTTTTGTTTTTTATTTGTCCTAATGAATAGTGATGATGATAATGAAAACCAAAAAGATGTGTTTGGAGTATTCGAGATAAATGATAATATAAAAGAGGAGGAGGAAACAAATGAAGAGACAAAACAAAAGATAGATAATAAGAAAGAACAAAAAGAAGAACATAATAAAATGAATATTATTGATAATGATAATAATAATAATAATAATAATAATAATAATATTAAAAATAGTTGTGATGTTAGTAAAATGTTAGAAGGAAACGATTTATTATCTTCAACTCACGATGAAATAAAGAATATATATGACTCATCTAATGATATAATAACAATAGAAGTAAATAAAAAGAATGAAATAAAACAATATGATTATTTAGAGAAAGAAAATGATAAATATATTTTAATAAATCTTAATCATCATAATAATAATAATAATTTTAAAGAAGATGTTCTTAGTTGTAATAAAACAAAAGATTGTTGTACTCACCAGTTAGATAATAAAATTAATGACAATGAGTTGGATCGAAATTTAAAAATATCTTATGATCATATATTAGTTGACGAACATATAAATTTTGATACATCATATAACATGGATGATTTAAATTACGATATTATAAAAAATAAAACAGAAAAAAAGGATATACATGTTAGAGAGTATACTTTGAATAATGATAATGACAAGAGGGATATTATAAGGACAGAAAATAATGACGATAAGTTTGATAAAAAATGTGGTTTACTCATTTTAAATAATGAGCTCCTTAAAGGAGACAAAACATGTGATATAAATGATATTAAAAGGTGTGATATAAATGATAATAATATTAAAAGGTGTGATATAAATGATAATAATATTAAAACGTATGATATAAATGATATTAAAACTTGTGATGATAATAATAATATAATATGTAATAGTAATAATATTTTTTATAATAAAGAAAAGCCATTCTTCATAGATACAATTAAAAACTTTAAACAAGATATTATATATAATAAGATGTTTGAAAGTGTTAGTAAGAAAGGACTCATATTCATTTTAACTATTCAAGATGTATTTATTAAGAAGACAAAAAAAATTTTATGTAACAAATGTAGAGATGAAATACCCACCTTTAATAATATAAATAATATTTTTAAAGACATGCTAAAAATAAATATAGAAAAACAAACTAGCGAAATATATATGACAAAACTTTTAGAAAAGATAAAAATAGATTTCTTAAAAATACAAGAATATTTAAAAAAACAAATAAGAGATAAAATACATATTATAAATAATTTGAATGTAAAAAATGAACTTCTAAATAATACTATTAAAAAATATAAAGAATATTTTTATAAAATAAAAAATGAAGAAGAAATTAAAAACTCACGTATAAAAATTAATATTCAAAAGCAGTTTTTAAATGTAACAGATTTTCTTTATCATTTAATGATGCATATATATTCTCAACTTACAGAGAAAAATAATAAGTTGAAATTTCTAATATCTCAATTGAAGAGATTAAAAATATATGATGAAAAAAATGAGGAGCTGCTAAAGAAAAAAAAAAAAAAAAAAAAAATATTAAAAAATAAAATAAAAATGAAAAAAGTAGATGATAATCATGTATCTAATGTGAGTAATAGAAATGAAAATAAAAATAAATCAGATGTTTATAAAAATAACAAAAAAAAATATAAAAATCAAAAATATTCTTATTATCATTCTGATGATAATACAAATTTAAATATAAGAAATACAAAAGATTTATTAATATCAAAGAAAGGTTTCTCAGATGATAATAATAGTAATGAATATTCTTCTTTGAATAGTTCTAGTATGTGTTTATCGAATCAGTTATGTCTCTCTGATTTTACACATATGAATACCAAGACAACATTGAATAGAAAAAATAAAAGCAAATACAAAAAGAATATAAAAAAGAAGAAAAATATGAATTCATATAAAAATGTTGACGAATCCATATCTATAAGTTGTGATAGTAATGTTGACATAGTAGATATGCAAAAAAGGGAATGTCACTATAAGTATGATAAAAATATACTTATAAAATTGAAAAAATATAAACATATGTATGAAGAGGAGTTGAAGAGGAATAAAACATTAAAATTTTTATTAAAAAATAAGGTAAAAAAAGAAAATAATAGGAATTTATAAATATATATAAATAAATATATATATATATATATATATATATATATATATGTTTACTTTTTTTTTATAGGATGACGAAATTACACAGATAAAAACTAGTTTCAAAGAAGAGTTAGAACAGAAAGAAATATATTTACAGGATGAGAAGAAAAAAACATGCGACGAAATATATCACTTAAAAACATTATTAGAAAAAGAAGAAATGAATAATAAACAACTTAACGATTTCAATGAGAGCTTAAAAAAAAAATTAGATATATCGATATGTACTGAACAAAATTTAAATAATAAATTATATAATTTAAATATGTTAATTACTAAAGAAAGAGATAAAAATAAATTTTTATTATTACAAAATAGAAGATTGAAATGTATTATAACACGAAATAAATGTAGTAAAGATCTTATATATACAAAAGTAAATATGAATAATCATAATTTTTTGAAATATAAAATGAATTATCCTAATGATCCTATTTCTAATATTGAAGATAAAAATATATATAATATCAGTATGAATGATTCAGAGAATTATATATCAGATACATATATAGATAGTAACCATAATGATAATATATATCATATGGATGATATATATTTACAAGATATATCAGATGAACAAATATATGATAATTTAACAGATGATCCTTTATATAATGGTATTCATAAATTTAAAAGACCAATTTTAAGGAAATATTCTTTAGGCCGTAATAGAAATGTTTCTCAAAATAACCATGTAAAAAGAATACATGAAGATGTTTATAATAATCATATAGTAAATAATAAAAATAGTTATTACAAATATTATTATGATAAAAATCCATATAAGAATTATCAAATGGACTTATCTTATTATAGTGATAATTCAGCACAAGTGAAAGAAAAACAAAAAAAAACTTGTCCAGATATTAATTTTTTAAAAAAAAAGAAGATAAAAAATAAAGACATAATCAAAAAGGGTACCAAGCTAGTAAATCAGTTAAATCAGTTAAATCAGTTAAATCAATTAAATCAGTTAAATCAGTTTGATGATGATGAAAATAAAAAGATAATAATCAAAAAAGAAAAAAAAAATTTTAATCATAATAATAAGAGAAAAAATGCAAACAATCATAGTAATGATAATATCATGACAAATACAAAAAATATAAATACCACAAAAAAAATTATGTTAGATTATAATAATAATGAGCAAAACATATCTGAACAAATCAGAAATGATATAATAAATTTTGATGAACACAATTATAAAAAAATTATAAATAATATAACAAAAGAAGAAAAAGAAATTGAAAAAATAAAAGATGATGATCTATATGCAATATTTATGCAGAACTGGAATGAATCAAGTATGTATGATAATCTTAAAAATGAAACTGATATAAATATCTCATGTTCGTTTATTAAAAATTTAAATAATGATGATAAGATATATATAAATGAGAACAATGATATGCCCACAAATACTACAAATACTACAAATACTACAAATACTACAAATACTACAAATACTACAACTACTACGAATAATATTAAAAGTTATAATAATAATAATAATATCAACATTATGGTTAATGATATTGATGGAGATAATAACACTAAACCAGAACAAATAACTAATGATAAAATAAAAGATCAATTTTATGATGTATCAAAAAATAATCAAATAAAGAAAATAAATGATACAAATGTGGAAAAAGGATATAATGAAGATATTACAGAAAAAAAAAATATTCCATTTGATAATAATAACATTGATAATATTCTTTCTAACAACAATGAAGGTTCTGTTCCTCCAGAGATTATAACGTGCCATATTAATAATATAGAAAATTCAAATATAATTAACAATCAGAAGGAACAAAGTGATAATAATGAAGTACTTATGACATATGAATTGTATAAACAAAATAAAGAAAAATATATGCATATAAGTTTAAAGAAAAAAAAAGAAGATCATCATGAAGGTCAAAATAAATTACCACACATGAGTAATAATAATAAAAATTTATTGATTAGAAATATTTTATCAACCAACAATAATAATAATATAAACAATATGAATAATATAAATAGTAATAATTATAATAATAGCCCTATTTGTAATGAAATAATGAAACCATTCGAACCCCCCAAAAATAATCTTAATGATGAATATACATATGAAACTAGTTGTCATGAACTAAGTTTGAATAATAGTGTCAATGAAATCTATAATAACTTAATAAATAATTATGATAATAACAATGAATATCACTTTTTTCAACCATATGAAAGTAATAAGAGAAATGTAACTAATACAGATATTAAAAATAATCAGGATAATATGATACATGCAGAAATAAATATAACTAATGATAATACTTTTATGTCTATTCCAAAAAATATAGATAATTTTAATGTTGTAAATGATAATCAACAAGAACATTTTAACAATGAAGAAAATAAATATCACAAAATTTTGCCTAACAATTCTGCTATCCAAAATTTTGGAGTTATATATAAACCTGAACCAATCAAAGAAAGCATAGAAGGAAAAGACAAAAATATAGATAACACAAATTCTAGGAATGAAAAACATTTTTTATTGAATCATGTATCTGCATCTAAACAGAATATATGTAGCACAAATAATATAGATTTAAATCAACATATAGATATAAATATAAAAAATGACAATCATAAAATCAATGATGATTATATAGCAACACATGATTTTATGAACACGAGTGGTATTAAATGCGGCACAAATTTGATAGATATTCAAAAGAATACTCTTCAAAATAATTCGAGGGTAAGAAAGAATGAAGAAAGAGATAGAGGTGTCCTAAGCCGAATATTAAGAAAAATATAATTACCTTGTTATTAAATATTTATGAATACAAACATATATAAATATATATATGTATATATATATATGTATATTTATTTATTTGTTTATTTATTTTTTCGTGGGTAAAATGATGTGCATATTATATACTATATCTCAATTTTTTTTTTTTTTTTTTTTTTTTTTTTTTACATTTTGAATAGAATAATATACATAAGATATATAATATTTTTGAAATGATAAATTTTTTTAAATATTATTTTTATAACTTTTTAAATCTATAATTCATTCTTTTATGAAAATCAAAAAAAAAAAAATATATTAAAAAGTTGGATATATTTGTAATTATATATAAATAAGTTCATACAATTCAAGAATTATAAAAATGATATAAATGAAGAAAGGAAGTTTTCTTTTTAAACTATTTTAATTATATATATAAATATATATATATATTATATATATATTTTTTTTTATATTTGAAGATTCAATATAGTGTTTCTTTTTTTTTTTTTTTTTTATTTAATATTTTAATTACACAGATATTAAACCAAAAAAAAAAAAAAAAAAATATAATATAATAAAAAAATATGAAGTTATAATTTATAAATTTTAAAAAAAAAAAAAAAAAAAAATAAAAAAAAAAAAAAAAAAAAAAAAAAAAATTATAAATAATATTTTTTTTTTTTTTTTTTTTTTTTTATATTTTTTTTTTTTTTTTTTTTTTTTATTTAATATTTTAATTACACAGATATTAAACCAAAAAAAAAAAAAAAAAAAAAAATATAATATAATAAAAAAATATGAAGTTATAATTTATAAATTGTTAATAAAACATAAAAAATAATAATGGGATTAACAAAAAAAATAAAAAAATAAAGAAAAAAACAATAATATGTAAATATATAAATAAATATATATATATATATATATATATATATTTATGTATTCACAATTTTGTGTACTATTTTTTTTTTTTTTGGACGGATTTAAAATAATTTGATATTTTCCATTTTAACATTTTTATACACAAAAAAAAAAAAAAAAAAAAAAAAAAAAAAAATCATAATACAATATAACATAATATAAATTATATATACATTTAATATATATATATATGTTTTGCTTTTGTTTTATGAATGTTTTGATATAAGTACTTTAAATTCTTCATATAAATCTACATTTTCTTCACCAAAAATGGCTTGAGCTTTTTTTAATGTCTCTTCTCTTTTTTGTTGATGATTATTAAGTTTTTTAATGTTACTTAAGAACTGATTAAATTGTTCATATGATAATCTACTACGGGCATTTCTGAAGAAAGCCCTGCCGTCTGTATTTTTCTCACCCAAGGGTCTACAAAAATAAAAAATAATAAAAATAAATATAATATATAAAATAAGAACATATAAACATATATATATTAACATTTATATATATATATATATATATATATTTTTAAAATTACACATTTCCTATATAGGGAGAATTAAAACTTCCATTTATTATATTATGAGTATCTGAATTAACAATTTTATTAATTATACTTTGACATGAATCTTCATTTCCATTCATTTCCAACATTGTTCGTGGTGCCGTTGTTTGTAAAAGGTCATCAGCAGAATAATACTGAAAAAATATTAAAATGAATTATTATATAAATATTATATATATATATAATAAATTATTATCTCTTATATGTTTCAATATATAATAATAATTATATATTTATATGTATAAAACATTTGTTTGTCATATTATGTTCAAAGTGTTATATTTATATTCTTTTTTTTTTTTACTGTTCTTTATATATATATATATATATATATATATATATATATATGTATAAAATTACATTTATGTATACATATTTATAAAATGATTTTAAAAAAAAATTAATAAATACATTTATACATACAAATATATATGCTTTATTTCTTTTTCCCTTTTTTTTTTTTTTTTTTTACTTTTTTATATTACTTTGTGTGCGTCTTCAACATCGTGTTCTTCTTGTATGGAATTTAAAACGGCTTTCTTTAAATTCTCTAGTCTGTCAATATCTCTATTTAACTAAAAAAAATAAATACACAAATAAATAGGAAAATATATATATATTATTATGTGCTTCTTTTATTTTTATGTATTATTATTATTATATTATTTTTTTTTTTTTTTTTGCTATACCTTTTTTATGGTTGTTATTAATTGCTTGTTTTCGTCAGCTAACTGATTTCCCCTTTGAGTAGATTCAATCAATTGAACCTCAAGATTGCTATATTTTTTTTGAATTGATGATAACTAAAAAGACAAGAAATATATATATATATATAAATATATTACATATATGTTTAAAAATATATAACATATATTATATATAACATCACTCTCTATTTATTTATATAATATATATATTTTTTATTTTTTATTTTTTAAATTACTTGTTCTTGTTTTTCTGTTAATTGTCCTTTTAAAGATCTTATCTCAGCCTCTTGAGACGTGACCCTTGTTTTATATGCATTTGTAACAATTTTAAAACCTAAGGCTAATTGTTCTAAGGAATAAATAAAAAAAAAAAATAAAAAAAATAAGAAATATATACATATAAATATTATTTATATAAACATGAAATTTAATATATTTTATTCTTTCAATTATTTACCATCAGCATCCGAAGGTAACCAACTTAAATCAGTAGTTCCAGCGTTTGTCATATTTTCAATTTATAATAACAAAAAAAAATATATATTATATATATATATATATATATATATTTAAATAATTGAATAAAATAAATTCTTTCAAATTACAACAATAAAAAAAAAAAAAAAAAAAAAATTTTAATTTTAAAACAAACAAAAAAAAATATTTATTATTACTACAATAAGATACATACATATATATAATTTTAAGTACAAAAAGTTCTATATATTATTATTGTTTGTATTCATTCTTAAATATTTTAACGAGAATACATATGAATTTATAAGAAATACAGACAATATGAAATGTAATTATATTATTAATATATATGCGAATGTATGTGTGTTAATATGTTTACATATATGTATATACTTGTGTTACAAGCATTATTTATTCACATAATATTATATATATATATATATATATATGTATATTTATTTATTAATATATTCTTAATATGAGCTTTCCTTGACTTTATTATTTTATTATTTTTTTTTTTTTTATAATATAAAAAATATATTTTACTAACACATATGTGTATTATAATCAAATATATAGTGAAATATATTCAATAATATATCTTTATATATATATATAATATATACATATATATTTTCAATTTATATGTGTGTGTACATAAAAATGATGTACATATAATATATATATATATATAATATGAATGTATTTTATAATATTGTATTTTTTATTTTATATCTTAATATTATTATTATATTATATTTCATATGACTTTGGCATAGGGACCATAACAAAAAGAAACAAAAATAAAAACAAAAAAAATTACTTGGAGGTTGTATGTATATATATATATAATAAATAATATGAATATGCTATTATAGTGCTACAATTTTATTTAAGACAAATATATATATATATATATATATATATAATAATTATTTTACCCCTACATATATATTATGAATGTATTTTTTTTTGTGTACACAAAATATATTTAATAAGATCACAGATAAAATATATATATATATTTTTTTTTTTTTTATTTTACAAAAAAAATGAAATACAAAAATTATTAATTCAAAAAAAATATATGAACAATTTTAAAATAAACTTTTTATTAGCTTAGAGGGAGATTTAAAAAATGTAAGAGTAACAAATATTATATATATATATATAATGTATTGTCCTCTTTATATAATATATTATTTATACTATAATAATATTACACTAAACCTAATAGTGTTATTACTATAATTTATGTATTCTCCATATATAAATGTATTTATCATATATCTTATAATACGGTGCACTTAACATGCACAATTTTATATCCTTTTTTGAGAGTCAATAAATAATAGATATGAAAAAAAAAAAAAAAAAAAAAAAAAATATAAATATATATATATAGGTAATATTTTTATATTCTATACTATTCTTAATAATGAAAATGAAAAATAAAGAACTTAAAATTATAACGATCTTATAAAAAAAAAAAAAAAAAAAAAAAAAAACGAACATTACTTTAAATGTGGTTTGAATAATTTCACATATAGAATAAAATAAGAACATTAAAAATAAAAATATATATATATATTTATTTATATTTATTATGTTTGTCAATCAAAAAATAAGAAACTTTATCCTTACAATGATTTATATAAAATATATTAAAATCATATCTAAGTTATAAATTAAAAGAAAATTCTGGAAAATAAAATAATACTTATATTTCATAAATGTTAATATTCTTATTACATTTTATAGAATAACATCATATTAGTTAAGGTAAAAGATTAAAATATATTATTTTGATTTTTCTTTTTTCTCATTCTCCTTCCAAGCATAAAAAAATATAGGTGTCAATTATTTAAAATTTTGATATCTATAAATTATTATATATAAATATAAACATATATATATATATATATATATATATATATTGTTAGATATAAGTAATGAATAAATTAAATTTGTTTATTTATTTGAAAAATATGTTCCTTAGTGATTATTATTTCATACGTATATAAATAATGTAGATATATTTTTACTTAATAAAAAAACATCATCAATAGTTAAAAAATTAGAAATATTTTCTACTTCCCATAGATTAATTCACATTATATCATATATATATATATATATATATTACTTATTTATTTTATATTATTTTTTTTATTTATTTTTTTTTTTTTTTTGCCTTGATATTTATCTTCCTCTTGTATAATATGTAAAAATATTTAATATATTTATCTTGTTGCAGAAGGTGTTATTTCTGAACTTCAATTTTTTTATATATAAAAATAAAAAAAATAAAATAAAATAATTTTATATTTTAATTTTAATTTTAATTTTTTTGTTCTCCTGCTTTTTAAGATATGGTAAATATATATGTATATAATATATATTTATATTTATATTATTAATTATGCTTGTTGATGTTTTTTAAAGGCGTTTTACTTTCAGTGTACATATTTTTCTTTATTTCTTATGTTGAAATAATATTTTGCATAAGAATAAAAAGGAATAATTTATATAATTTTCAAAATATGACAAATTCTTTAAATGTTAAGAATTTAGATGATGTGAAGGAAAAGGTTAAATATGAGAAACATTCGTACTGCTTAGTACTAGATAAATATAAAGTAAATAAAATATTAAAAAACAAAGGAGCTAAATTTTGGCTATTAGATATTTATAAATTTCCTTCCGTTTTAAAATATAAAGAATATAAAAATCGTTTCTTGCAAAATGATGATAGTGATAAAAATGCTCATATGCTAAATTTGATATATAATAACTTTTTAAAAAAAAGAAATCACAAAAATCATAAGAATGAGAATTATAATAGTGATCATAATGATAATCAAATGTGTAATAATGTTAATATATTATTTTGTAACGATCATATTAAAAATCCATCTATTTTTAATGAAGAAGATTATAGACTAATTCCACTCAACGATTTTTTTATTAAAATTTTACAAGAACTTTTTTATAAACAAAGAAAGGATTTCACACATGATGAAATGATTTATATCAAAAATAATATTATATCTATATCTCATGAATTTAATGACAATTTGCCTGAATCGTACAGGCAAAAAGAGAAACAAACAGCTGATAACATTATCATGTGTGATGATAATTTGCCTGAACAGTACAGGCAAAACGAAAAAAAAACAGGTGACAACATTATAAAGTGTGATGAGAATTTAGGTGAAGATTTGATAAAAGATGAAATAAATAAAAATGCTGATAATAATAATAATAATAATAATAACAATAATCCTTTGGATAATTTGTGTGAGAATATTAAGGATGATAAAGATGAGATAGAAATAATATATAATATGCACAAGTTAGAATATATTGAAGAATTATTTAAATTAATAAAAGAAGAGAATATAAAATTTCAGAAAGTAAAATTAGAATTTGGTTATGATAATATGAACACGTCAGAAATTTTAAGGAAAATATTTCCATCTATAAATGAAATAATACACAAGTTTGAAATAATAGGACATATAGCACATTTAAATTTTTGTGATAAATTAGAATCTTGTAAAAAGATAATTGCAGAAATTATATTAGATAAGAATAAAAGTATAAAAACGGTGATAAATAAAAAGGACATATTGAATAATACTCACAGAACATTTAATATTGAATTATTAGCAGGTGAGAACAATTATATTACACAATTAAAAGAGAATAATATAAGAGTAAAACTGAATTATGAATTAATATATTGGAATTCAAAATTAAAAAAGGAACGAGATCGTATATATAATTTGGTAAAAGACAATTCTATAATAATTGATGTTTTTGGAGGTGTTGGTATATTTAGTTTATCTTTGAGTAAAAAAAGTTGTTTATGTTTTTCTAATGATATTAATGAACATGCATATAAATATATGAATATAAATATCGCAATGAATAAAAATAAAAATATATTAACATATAACATGGATGGTCGTGTATTTCTTGAAAAATTATTTAATTTAAAAATTTTCTCAAAAAATAATGATATTTTAACATTATATATAAATGATCAAAATCAAAAAAATATATCGGTTGATATTTTGAATAGTAAAAATCACAATGTGACAGCAAATAATAAAAATAAAGGCAAAGTTATAAAAGATATTCAAAATGATAATATGTGTCAAAAGGAAAAAAAAAATACATCAGATAGAATATGTCCATATATTGATAATGAAAATGATAATAATCAAAGACACATTACAAGTGATAATAATAATATTGATCAACATGATGATATTTATGAACATAAATTCAAATATCAAAAAATAGGAGAAGATAATATTGAGGATTCCAAAAAAAATGAAGAAAAACATAAAATAAATATAAATTTAAATATCTATGAAGATATACACATATTAATGAATTTACCTCAAACAGCTTTAGAATTTCTTAATGTTTTTAAAAAATATAAAAAAGAAAAAAATGATGAACTAAGAAATGTGTTTATTCATTGTTATTATTTTGCAAAGCCGGAATTTTTTTATGAACATGCAGAAAAAAATATATTGCTTCATTTTAATCAAATTCCAAAAGATATTAAAATTACAGAGGTAAAATTATACATATATATAATATATATATATATATATATGTTGTATACATATTAATAATATACATTAATATATAAATACACATATATATTTATATATATTCTTATACATGTTTATAAATATTTTTATTATTCTCTTTTTTACAGATAAGAAAAGTTTCACCAAGTAAATTAATGTATGTTGTAGAATTTAATTTAAAAGATTTATTATAAATATTTTTTTTTTGGATATATATAAAATTTATTTTAAATATTTTATAATATATAGATAATTTTGGTAACTATATTTCTTTTTTCTGTTTATTTATAATTTTTTTTTTTTTTTTTTTTTTATATTAATTCATAAAAATTTGTTTATCTATTTATAAAAATATGATTACACATTAAAAAAAAAAAAAAAAAAAAAAAAAAAAAAAAAAAAAAAAAAAAAAAAAAAAAAAAAAAAAAAAAAAAAAAAAAAAAAAAAAA